>NC_056746.1:528450844-528527642 GCF_019279795.1 Protopterus annectens
ACGTACAGATAAGAGACACAACCCCAAACATTTTCAGTACAAAAGCTATCTAGTATTCCTCAGCTATGGACAATAATGCCTCAGTCTAATAGATTTCCTTTTGTAACTTCAGAAATCTTCTGAAAATGTAGGCATTTGGGTCCATGAAAAGGGTTCCAAGGTCAATATATTCAAATATTGCCTACTTTTCTTTTTTTGGGATGATTTCACTGCCTCCTTCGCCCCCTGGCCACCCAGAGCAGGACAGGGATGGCTCCAAACGAAGGGGAGATGGATGAAATGTTATTCTGCTGCAGTGACCCTACTATTTAAAATCAGCAGTTGTGAATGTACTTGCACAACTGTATTATAATTCTTCTATTACTGTAGTATGATTATTTATGCAATGGCGAATACTGAAGCACCAATATGGACCTATAGGGTGGTAGGTAGAAGTTATAGCACATCCTGCCATGCTCCTGTCCCAATGGGATGGTGGCAATAGTTATAACGTATTCTACATTGCTCCAGGAGCCAACATCACTTTTTAATCCTTAGACAAGGCATGGAGAGTGGTCCATGTGTCTGCTTGACAGATACTATGGACTAATAAATTCTAAAAAGGCTGCTAGGATAGCTACTGCTCTGTTAGAATGAGCTCTTACAATTCCTTCCAGGACTTTTTCATTTTCCTTATAACAAAACTTAACATTAGCTAGTCAAAGGGACAGTGTTTGCCTGGAGAATGGTGTACCATTTCTATCATACAGCAGAGAATGATACGGTCAGACTGAGTGCCACTGTTCTTGTTGTGTAGTTGTCACAAACTGACTGCACACATCCAAGAGTAATGTTCTTTCTCCTTCGTTTTGGGAGCTGCAAAAGAAAACAGGCGGCTATACTGTCCGACAGCCTGCCAATGCAAACATTACCTTGAACACAAAATAAGGCTTCTTCTCAGTCTCATTAATATTACCTTGAGCAGGAATGAAGGGCAATTTTTTTTTTATAACAATCACTTAAGATATAGGCAGACATACATAAACAGAAAAGAAACTTTTTCTTACATGTATCAACTTTTTTTTCTTTATAACTATCATTAGCCCAACATTACACAATTCTCAGTTCCTGTTTTCCTTTAAACTTCATTCCTCCTACTCCTGAATATTATTATGCATGTATTATTCCCACAATTTCAATTTTTAAGCAACTTGCTCCCTCCCTTTTCTAAAGATACATTTTGCAGTTGTTTCATCTTTTTTAATATTCAGTAATCCAAAAAAAGTTGGTTTAGAATTTGATTTCCATTTTCTTGCAGTTGCTTTCTGGCAGCCAATAGAATTAAACTTAAGGCCTTACTAGGTTTAGCCAGTTCAGATCCTATGTCCCAGCTCAAAAGAATAATTTCCTTACAGTCATTTGCTCACCCAATATTTCTGAGAGAGTACTCTGTAGGGAATTTTTAAAATCTACCAACTTATTATATTTCTATACAGCCGTGGTGGTGCAGTGGTAGCGTTGTTGCCTCACAGCAAGAAGTTCTCCTGTTCGATTCTCGGCTGGAGTGCATTCTATGTGGAGTCTGCATGTCCTCCACGTGGTCGAGTGGCGTTCGAAAGACATGTGAATGGGCGTGCCTTCGCTGAAGGTTGGGCGTCGGGCTGGCAACTCGGCACCATAAAAATCTACTGCCAATCATTAGCGGACCGGAGTTCTGCTGTGGCAACCCCTAATCTGGAAAAGCCAAAAAGACAAACAACCAACTTACTACATTCCCATACTATATGCAACCAGTTACCACTCTTCCCCATCACAACTCCAACATTTATTTACCTGAAGAAAAATTCTTTGAAGTCTGCTTATGGTATAAAATACCTTTACAAACACTTCCAAGCAAAAATCCTAAACATTCTGGCCTTGGTGCTTAATTAGGAATCATTCGCATGTCTTCCCACTGTTCCCTTGAAAATTGCTTTTCCACTCTCTTCTCAGGCTTTTCTAACCTTTTCTGATTTATAGTTGTGCAATAGTTTTACATGCCCTCCTACTAATTATTTTATTTATTTTTTTAAACAGGCACTTCTGTTCCAGATTCGACTACAAACTATACCAAGGCACGTCTTTCACTTAGGACTCCATGATCCCTTTCTCTCTGCCTACTTTCCAATATCAGTCCCTGGTAGGGAATGCAGTATCTGAACTGCAATCCAAACTCTGTGGCCTCATCCCACTCTACTTCCTTTCCCTCTCTAGTTATTTGCTCCCTTCCTTTGCCTGTTTTCTCCAGTAAATTCCAACCCCCCCCTCTTGCCTAATTTCTGTACTCCTACTTGCAGTCATCCCTATGGGCAAATTCTCCTTTCTCATGTTTACTCTGTTTGTATATTACTTTCTGCTACTTTATGAACACATTCTGTATGGCTGTTATTCTCCTTAATGATCTGCATCCAAAATCTCACACAGACACACGTATGCACATATACACATTTACATTTATATACATACAAGCTTTACCTATCTAGCCCTAAAATATCCTTTCAAGTCAACTTGCCCAACTTAACTTTGCCTTCTTCCCCTTCAAAATAAATTCCTTCAACTATTATTGCCCACAACTTGCCAGACTATATATAAAACTATAGGGACTAAACACATTTTCAACACTTGTATCTTACTCGCCAAAGCCATAAACAGCTTCCATTTTCTCAGGTTTTTGTATTATCCTTTTGGTCCCTTCCCACACATCCTTAGCTGCCATAACAAAAGTAATTTTATTCCACACCACTAAACACGTCATTTTACAGTGTCCCCGTAAATACAGGTATTGCTGAACCAACTTGTGTGGATATACAACTCATGACTATAGCCTTTGTTTTATCTTCATTAGTTTTATATCCCAAAAAAAACTGTCTTGAAATGTTCCACAACACCGAGATGTCCTTTTCTGGAATTATTAGGTACAAAATACCTGCAAATAAAGCCCACTTTTCTTGATTACCATACCAATTACACCCTTGAGTTTTTGCATCCCTTATTTTCTGTGCCAACAGCTCTAAATATAAAACAAAGGGGAAACAAGACACCCTGTCTGGTTCCTCTGTTTAAACACAACTTAGAGAGGAACCCTACCTACCACTTTAATTCTTGCCTCCGATCCTTTTGTTATAACTTCCCTTCTAGGTCCCCCTGATACATTTTCACTATAGCAAATCAAATTCCAGTCCCCACCTATTACTATTTCTTGATGAACACGGATTTCTCTCAAAAACTTCTTACATGTAGCATAATCAATGCACTTTTGCACTCCACCCATGCAGCCCAAGATCACAGCATTTTAAACAACCTTGCTTCTGTCCAGCCTTTCTTCTCTTATGCTTTTAAAGCTTATATTTCCTACAACTAAAGAGTACTTGTTTGCTTTAATATCTTTACATGTACAGTCACTGAAGAGACACCCCACATTTAAATTACCCCTGATAAATAGCATACAAAACTGCTTTACTCTACAACATGGAGTTTGTCATGAAATGTTTTATACAAATACTAACAAGAACAAAAGTATTTAACATTGTTATTCTGTTTCCTTTGAGCCATTCTAAACTTAAATAACAAAGTGGGGTAGATGCTTTATGGTCCATCACAATCCACCCATAAATTTAAAAAAGTCAGCAAAAAAGTCAAATCTTTCTCAGACACATTTTCTTGCAAAGCCATATTTCACAAATGTGACTGATGCTTTATTTACTTAATTAATTATTTAATTTAGTTTACTTACTTTAGTGTTGGTGTTCTTCATCCTGTTCATCTCCATCTCCCAACACAAGAATTTGGTTCATGTCCAAAGTACTCCTGATTCTTCTACTAAACTCCTATTTTTCCTGTCTATTGAGCATTTTCCTTTGGAACACTGGAAAAGGTTTCACAGGCAAAGCCTCTCTATGAACTTTATTGTCAGAAGAATGAAATGTACAGTTTGTTTGCAGGTTCACTTTTTGTTGGATAAACTTTGTTTCCTCAGCCTATTTTGAATCCAAAAATGTCTGTGATCTTCCAGGAAAAAAAATTATTTTGCAGACATCTGGATACAACAGCTTGACCACACCCACCTCTCTACATTTTGATTGCTGGGATAAATGTGCTTCTCTCTTCTGCCTTGTATAAAGTAAATTTTCCACAAACACACTGTTGCTCTAATTTTAATACTTTTTTGTCACAGTTTTGTCAGGCTCAACTCTTTCTGCCTGTATGACTATCTTTACTAATATAGTCTTGGCTGCTTTCTCATGGCCAGGTTTGGAGTACATTATGTGCCATTTCAAATAACAAATCCTGCTATGGAATACCAGTTCAGTTATTAAACTGTGCTTTCATAAAATAGACTGCTCCTTCCAGTTTTACAGCAGAAAATCTCAGGTTTTGTCTGCATGCTGTCTTCTAACTTGTGTTTTGAAACAGCTTTTCTTGAGAAGCTTCATACTCGCCATTTGCTTCATTTCAGCCTCTGATTTTTGCAGTTTTATCAGTTCATCTGAATAGCTACTTAAAGCTTCTTCTACTTTCCAGGCTTTTGTCATTGTAGTTGATATATTCCATCAAGGTTTCATTCATTTTAATCACCTGAGTACATTTGATTTATTTTTTTCCTCTAAATTACTGGAAGCCTTCTCTAGTACCAAATCTCTCTTCTTGCCTTCTGCAACACTTTCAGGATCAGGGGAATGGTTGTGAAAGATTTAAAGGAGATCCCCCGTTGAGAGGATGAAGTAGACAGTCACTGTCCATGCTTCATTGGTGGATACCTAGAACCTTTCCTTAGCCAGCAGTTCTTTCAAGTGAAACAGGCCATCAAATGTGGTCCTCATCTCTTCTTGTTGAATTTGCGTTGCTAAGTTAGTTTTGTTTTTGATTGTTTGACTGCATCTATGGACTAAAGCTTCACTCTGCATTTGGCTTGGCTACTTGGAGTCCTCATCTCCATCAAGTTATGAAAATCAATGAAATTCAGTCCCCAATCACAGTTTCTGAATTTGGACGTGATCAACTTGACTACCAGTGCATTCAGGCCTGAGAGACTGTAGGAGGCCTAGTTGTAAGGCTACGATCCAACCTATCACTGCCAGTCTGAACAGAAAGCATGGATGGGTGCTTTTCATCTGTTTACATAACTCATCATTGGGATGCTACCCATAATCACTTTCAGAATCACTTGGCATACTATTTTGAAAGTTAAGACTAAAATGATGGCTGTCATCTTGCTTAGGTTAATATGCCTCGTCATAAGGTGACCCAACAAGCCCTACACTTTAATAACCAGCATGGGTGACCCTAGCCAGATCAGAGGTGTTTATCCTCAAAATTTGGGTGCTCTCTAGGACTACCAAACTGAATCCCACGATTGCTTAACACTTGTTGGGGACCACTTGCTGGATTCCTTACTGACTGCGGGATTGGGCGATTAGGGGCAACACCCTGTGCGAGGGATTTGTGTTGCTACCATAAGTTTCTGAGACACCACTGTTACCTTTCTCACATGTACACTAGTCAGGGATGATAACATACAGACTAACAAGTAGCCTAGGACCTTCAAGTAACATCCAGGCTGACAAGACTATCCTTTGAGTCAGATCTGGAAAAAAACTATCTTACTCTGAAGGCATTTTTCCTCTGGTAGGAGCAATCTGCTCTGTTTTGTACCAAGTAAGGCCCCCAAGAGCAGCTTTGCTTTTCAGGGAGTAAGACTTGACTTTGGTAGGATCAGATTGACCAAATAGAGAATGCAGTATTTCAGAACACTTCCACTGAGGTAGCTTGACTCAAACTGTCCATCTATGGATAAAGATGGATTTGAGGTGGGGAATCATGGCTGCTAAGCATTTGGTAAGCGCTCTGGGTGAACTATAACGGAACAAGTGAAATGCACTCAGCCTCTGATACTGCCTGTGCCCTGTGGATGGGCATGTATAGACATGCACCTTTCAAATCTACAATCACTAAAAATGTATGTGGGAAACCTTACCTACCCTCAGAAACTTGTTCAGCTTTAATAATAACCTTACCTACCCCTCAGAAACTTGTTCAGCTGTAATAAATCTAGTCTAAAAGGGCAATCTTTTTTAAGGCTAGAAAGTACCCAACATTTATCCTGCCCCAATCCCCCAAGTGCCTTTTTTTCATTAAAAGATCCTCACCTCTTACTTGGTGGGGTATGAGGATGGAAGCTATTCCAAGAAATGAAGGAAAAGTTCTGAACTTTATTTTGCAGACTAAGGAAGTAATCTTATCTTTTATGTCTACAGTTAAGCTGAACCCATCTGCCTTAAAGTTTAAAAAAAAAAAAAAAAGCCTCCGACCTATGACACGAAAAGGATGAGGGTGGAAGAAAGGAGGTCAGTTGAGGGGAGAAGAGGACAGTATGGCCCATTATCATGACATTAGGGAGGACAATTGCACCCACTCTACGCTACTTATCCAGCCCCCCCCCCCCCAGGCTCGCTCTCTCTTTCGCACAAACTAGTAAGCCTTGAAATGCTTTCTATCAAAGGGCCACGGATTCTCATAAGGGTTCCTAGTGTCTTAGGATAGGTGAACAAAACTGCTTAACACTACAGGTCTTCCCCTTCTCTTCCCTTACTTAAATGCTTCCTGGAAAGAGAATTCAAGAACTAAGTTCTTATCCAATGGGGTATCCAAAAGCTATTTAGAAACAGCCAAATTCTTGCCAAGCATGACTGACTGCAATTGTCCTTGCTGCTGTATTTTTACCGCAAATATTTAATGCATTATACCCACACTGTATAGCATGCTTTCCACGTAAAAGGCCATCTGGGTTAGTTGACTAAGTCCTCTATGGCATCACAAGGTAAGTTTCCTGTCATATCCTCCATATGCCTGAGGATATTACCCTGATATTAAAATTATATAGGTCTGGAAGCTAGTAGCTCCAATAAACATGTTGGAGGAGGTTTCAACTTAATATTTTGTTCTCCTTAAAGAACATGCTGAGTCCCAGAGTCAAGTTGTCTCCCCTAGCAGCATATAGGAAAAACATGCCTGTATCAGCTATTAATTTTCTGTAGAAATATTTGCTGGTGTCTTGCACCCTCTAAATTTCGACCTTTGGGAACCACTGACCAGGAGGTCAGGTTTAAGTGGTGACATTTAAAAAGGTAAATTCAAAGGCAGGAACCACTGGAAGGATGGCCACTGGTGTCCGTTCCTTTATAATCATGAGAAGATGTTCTCTTATTTGAAGGGCACCTTTAATCCCCATTTAAAATGCCACCTCATAATATTAAACGTCTCTCCGAAGGAAAGGAATTTTGGGAGAAGCCACGCAACACAGTTTCCTTCCACTGTCATAGTCCAAAGAGCAGCAGCTCTACATCAAATCTATCATATCTTCCTCATTCAGGCAAGAGTTAGAAGAAACAGACAAGAGAATATTCCCTCTCATTTTGTTAACAGAATCTACACCAGTGTAGAAAGCTATGCTTTTTGTTATTACTGCACTGGGCCAGTAAAGTTGAATTATTTGCCAAACAGTCATATATTCCTCAGCAAAGTTTCTACAGCCAAAGATGGAAAAGGCTATGGCAGCTGTCAGCGGAGCTGTTAACCACATCAGTTCTTGAAAGAAGAGACTTTTTATCACAAAAAGGATTTATCCAGAAAGTTAGACAAAGTGTACTTGTGAAGCAGCTCCATTAAAACAGCCAGAAAAGCCTGTACTAACTCTAATAGAACAGAAATATGTGAAGAATGGACATCTGTTGAGAGTGCCTAGGAACTGGTGTCAGGCCTAGACATTGTGCCCATTTCACCAGAGACCTGGCCAGTCAAAGGATGAAATCCTACTACCTCCATCTAGAAGGTTCCAACAGGTAGGAATACAGCTGAAACTGCTTCTGAGACAGGGTAGACAGACAAGGCAATACTTCAACTGAATCTGATATGCTCAAGTCTCAGAGGAGCTGGTGGTGTCACTAAAATTTGTGCATGAGGTTCTTGCACTTAGTCATATTGGACCAACATCCCTGCCTAAGGGAGGGGTCCAATTCTGTCCTTGGGATGTCTGTAAAGCTCTTAAAGTTGCACCAGAAGGGCAGGCATTCACCTGTTGCTAATTTCCATGAATAAAGAAACATTCTGCAGCAGTTATCCATTTGCTTAGCATCACTAGATGTCTGACTCCATGCATGTCCAGAATTATTCACATAGGCATATTGGACCACAGAAAGAATCATGTTGGCTTCAGAATCCTACACATTAGACACAGTCTCTCTCCTACTAAGCCAGTTAGCTGCCCTGATCCTTGGTTATTACAAGGATTTGTTGTCATTCATTCAAATTACAGGTAGGGAAATCTAATTAGTTCATTGCAGTTGAATCCTAAAAACTGCTGGAGGGATACAGTCAGTCCTGTCCCAGAGACTTCAAATACTCTGGAACAGACTACCTATCTATGTCAGAGCTCCTCCTTAGCACTCCAAGAAAAATCTTGCTTGGATGGGAAATAGGAAATTCACCCCAGGGATCACTTCTGAGGCTCTGCTTGACAGGGGCACAGGAAAATAATTTTCTTGGGTGGCGAAAGTCAGGGCACCTTTTTGGATAGGCTTATATAGTCCCTAGGGCCAATAGTCTAGTACCTACCTATTAACTACAGAACTGAATGCTGTATGCATATAAGGAAAAGCATTAGAACCTTGCAGGTTCCTAACAGTATACAACCAAAGTCAACTTCAACCACCATCCCTAGCAAAAAATGCACATATAGAAGGATACTTTCTTAGCTTACACCAGGTCTGCTTACAATTTTACAAGATTCTAACCATACACACTATTAATGTACATCTATGCTATGATACCAGTAAAAACTGCACAGTTTTACCACTGCCAGTTCCTTTCACAGCAGTCAATGCATGAAAGGCCACCTAGATTAACTGTCTGTCACAAATCATTTAAAAAACATAAAGCCATTCAGTTGTAACACTGCAAAAGGACAAACCATAAAATCAAAGAAAACTACATCAGAATACAGCAAGGAGAAATGGATCTCCCTCCAGAAAGAGGTACATGGATTTTGACATCCACACAGAAGTACTACATTTGACACCTATTTCTGATCTTCCAGAAATTCTTTACATATGGACAGAATACAAACTACAGATCTGTTCTCTGGGTCAAAACCTTATACAGCATCCTTTGGAGTACTGTGTAGCAAAGCCAATCCTAGCCCTATACTAGTCCAGTTTGCATTATTTAGTAAAAGTCTGAACTGAAGACCAGGTTGTCATCTTAACAACACAGCACACTAACATACCTATTAAAGTGGCTGCTGAACCAGGTGCACCCCACTAACTGGCAAAACCATAACCACTACAACATGACAATCATTGGGGGCAGTCTTATTTGTAACCAGAAACCACCAACTTATTGGGAGCAAAGGAGAGCAAGCTGATCCAATCTCCTAGACAGCAGTGTTAAACACAAAGAGATGCAGTCCTGACTATACTCTGGTTTGAATAGAAGCTTTAGCACTGGAGAAGCAGGTCTTTTGGCCGGCAGGTGGGGGTATAAACAGGCAATGAAGGTGCACTCATCTGAGAGGGAGAAGGAAAGGTGTCTTACGCACTGGGGCTAGAGAAACACGGGAACAGCATGTAAGTGCATGCACTTTTATCACAGCCACAGGTAGGAGGAAACCGAAAACAATGTCATTCTATGTCGCCACTGCACTGTATTATCTAGCCAAATAGTGATGCTTTTACTAGTGGGGGTGCAAATCAAACCAGCTGCCTATGACTGCGTTCAGGCCTTCCAACCCTCCATCGCCAAAAGGGGAAATTTCAAAACAAAAATCCTGCTTATATGGGTTCAGCAATTGAGTCAAGAGGAGGTTGGGTTGTCTTGAAGGATGAGGAGCCCCCCCTCAACTGATTCAGTTTTCTGGCACCTTTCATATCGAGATACAAGTCTAGAATTGTGACATTCATTGTTCTGAGGACAAAGATGGAAGGCAATAATATTTTTAGTATTCAATCAAATAAATACTAAAAATATTAATACCCTCCATCTTTGTCCTCAAAACAATGAAGAAAATACTATGTCACAATTCTAGACTTGTAGTATTCGATCAAATAAAAACTGCGGTGGTGGTGCTGCGGTACTGTTGTTGCCTCACAGTAAGACGTTGTCCTGTTCGATTCTCAGCTACAGCGTCTTCTGTGTGGAGACATGCGTGAATGGGCGTAC
The DNA here is from genome assembly GCF_019279795.1 of Protopterus annectens. Classification (NCBI taxonomy): domain Eukaryota; kingdom Metazoa; phylum Chordata; order Ceratodontiformes; family Protopteridae; genus Protopterus; species Protopterus annectens. The sequence continues at coordinate 528,461,075 of NC_056746.1, forward strand.
CTTTGTTGAAGGTTGTGCATCAGAGCTGGCAACTCGGCATGTAAAAATCTACTGCCAATAATTAGCGGACCGGAGTTCCGCTGTGGCGACCCCTAACCGGGAAAAGCCGAAAGACACAACAAGTATTCGATCAAATAAATGACACCCATGTACACACACACACAGACACATATATATATATATATATATATATATATATACATACATACATACAAACATGTGTGCATACATGTGTATATATGTACATACGTGTGTGCATACACATGTGTGTATACATGTATGTGTATATATGTACGTGTGCATATATATATATATATATATATATATATATATATATACACACATATATATACATACATTTATGTATATGCATATACACACATGTACATGTGTGTCTATGTACATACATATGTGTGTATGCATACATGCACACCCACAATTCTGAGATCCATACCACTTAGAAAAGGGAAAAATCAGAGTGAGATTTGGGACTTGGTATAAGAGCCTGCTTTTTTTGCTCATTCAGTCTCGCTACTGTGGGACTCAAACGGTTACCACTAGCAGATCCTCTCTCAGTGACAACCTCTGGGGACCAGATGGCACTAAAGGGGTAAAAGTTACTCTCTATGCCAGCATGGTCCATCAAAAGGGAAAATGACAATTAAACCAATTCCTTCCTTTCCCTGCTTTTATCAAAACTGCTCAGATTAGAGAAAATGGGCAGAATGACTCTCCTGTCTAAGGTCTTCAGGAAGCATCTTGTGCCCTTATCCGCAACTCTGGAAGCTGAAAACTGTACATGAGTGAAAAGTTGCAGCTCTGGGATCTGTAGATTTCAAAGCAAGGAACAGGTTTGGATTTGACTACTAGTGGATAGAAGTAAAACATTTAACTTGACTGGTCTGCTGGAACACTCCAGTTTACTAACAAAGGAACTTATGTCAAAAAAAGGAACCACTGTCAGATGGACCTTGAAAGAATGAGCCAATTCAAAACATGATGTCCATAGGTTCATTGTATGTAAAATGCTAGTGATCACTGGGGCTTTTTAAGCCTAGCCATGCATCCCAAATCTCTGACAAATGCTGGTACCCTTGGTAGTGGAAAGCAGGGGGCTTGAGAAATGAAACATTTACAGAGGCCTGGGAGATTAACCATTTACAGACTACCTGTGTTCATGAGAGACAGGTGCCAAACCAGGGAGTGATTTTCTGGTATTTTTACCCAATTGGGTTAGGGAGGAACTCTGCTTCACATGGATAGGGAGCTTGTTCCAGAGAAGGCACAGTCTCTATGATGCATACCTTTCTCTACAGGTCCTATTTATATTACAGGCAATGTGTCTTTAGGTCTGGTAACTCTGCTGCTGTGTTACAGACATGCAAGTGGTCCATCAGAGTGGGGTGCATGTTAATGGATTGGAAATACGTCTGTGCAGATATGATGGCTGGCAGGTTGGACAGCAATCACATGATGGAGTTCAGAGGAAGGTGAAATTTGTAAGAAAAGAAAAGTACAGTTTTGTACCTACCATAAATGTAGATGTTCGAGGATCTACATTGCTGCAGTCATAACCTGTGGGTAGTCCGCTGTCCTCGGTCGGCCCGAATACCAAAGAGCTAGTCTGGCGTCGGTCATTGTCGCCCAGAGCTGATGTCAGTACGTAGTAGTACTTAAGCGCATGACCGACGCCATATCCTCAGTCTTTCTTGCCCCAGATGTCAGAAGGCCTAAAAATGAAAGGCCAGAGCCAAAATAGTAAATGCCCAACAACCACCAGTGTGGAAATAAAGAGAATCCCAAAAAGAAACCCAGCAACCACAAACTATAGAGGGGAAGGAGGGAGGGAAAATAGGACTGCAGCAATGTAGATCCTCGAACATCTACATTTATGGTAGGTACAAAACTGTACTATGTTCTTCGTCTCACATTGCTGCAGTCATAACCTATGGGTAGAATCCCAAAGCAAAGGAAAAGGGAGGCTGGCAAACTAAATAGCATTAGGAGCTGCTAACATGCCCTGTAGAACTGCAGTGGCAAACCCAGCCCTGGACTTGGAATAAAGAGGGAGATGGTGATGCTTAGTAAAAGTGTGTACTGAACTCCAAGTAGCTGCCTCCAAAATATCCTTAGTAGCTACCCCCCTCAAAAAAGCAGTAGATGTGGCAGTAGCCCTAGTAGAATGAGGTCTGATCCCAGCAGGAACATTCTTCCCATGATGAGAATAACAAAAAGCAATACATTGACCAATCCACTTAGAAATAGTCTGCTTTGAAACAGCTTTCCCTTGTGAACCCAAAGCAAAGGAAACAAATAATTGTTGAGTCTGTCTGAACTCTTTAGTTCTGCTCAAATAATAACGTAGCTGCCTTTGGATATCCAAAGAATGCAAGACTTTTTTCCCCCTTATTTTGGGGATCAGCATAAAAAGTAGGCAAATGAATAGACTGGTTCAAGGCCACATTAGAAATCACTTTAGGCATGAAAGTAGGGTTAGTACGCAAAGAAACTCTATCCTTATGGAATATCAGAAAGGGCTCAACTGCCATGAGTGCCTGCAATTCAGATACCCTCCTAGCAGACGTAATGGCCAACAAAAAAGCAGTCTTCCAAGACAAAAACTTCAACTCAGACGTAGCTGCAGGTTCAAAAGGAGGTAAAGTAAGCTTCTCCAACACAAAATTGAGATCCCAGGAAGAAGTAGGAGCTCTACGTGGGGGTCTTATATTTTTTGCCCCTCTAAGAAATTGTTTGAACAGAGGGTGAGAAAATAAAGGTGGGTCACAATCATAGTGAGCAGAAATGGCTGCAGCATGAACCTTCACAGAAGAGAATGACAAACCCTTGTCCAGTAATTCAGTAAGATACTGTAGTGCAAAACTCAAATTAGGTACTGAAACATCAAAGCCCTTTGCTGTGCTCCAAAGAAAAAATCTCCTCCATTTATCAGCATAAACTTTTCGAGTACTAGGCCGCCTGACTTCCAAAATGACATCTAAAACCTGTTGAGGAAGCTGAGACCCCACTGGCTCTAATACAGAATACGCCAGGCTGTTAGATGCAGGGACTGCACCCTGACATTGAGAAAATGATTGTTTGACTGGGATAACAAATGAGGAATCTGTGGCAAAGGCCAAGGAGGCTCCTGAATTAAACTCCTCAGCAGAGGTTACCAATGCTGACGTGGCCAATCTGGTGCTATTAGAATCATGCAAGGCTTGTCCCGTCTGACTTTCAAGAGTACCTTGGGAAGAAGAGGCAGAGGGGGGAAAGCATAGACGTGAAGGTTGTTCCAACTGAAAGATAGGGCATCCACTTTCCAAGCATTTGGGTGGAACATCTTTGTGCAAAATTTTGGCAGTTGAAAATTCAGTGGAGAAGCGAACAGATCTATGTCTGGAGTTCCTCAAGCCACGGTCAATTGTTTGAATACCTGAGGATCCAGTTTCCACTCGTGGGGATCCACAATTTGCCTGCTCAATACATCTGCTAGGGAGTTCTGTGCTCCTGGCAGAAACCGTGCTTGAAGATTGATTTGCAAACTCAGAGCAGTCTCCCACAAAATCATAGCTTGTCTGCATAGAGGGTAGGAATGGGTTCCCCCCTGCTTGTTGATGTACCACATGACTGTTGTGTTGTCTGTCTGAATCAACACCTGTCCCGGCTGAAGTAGGTCCTTGAAGGCCATCAAAGCAAACTGGACTGCTAACATCTCCTTCATGTTGATATGCAAATGTAGTAGTTTGGGAGGCCACATGTCTTGTATCCATTTCCCATTGAAGTGTGCTCCCCAAGCCAAGTCCGAGGCATCCATCGTTAGGATCTGACTCGCCTCTGGTCGGGTCACAGAGAGTCCCTTGTTTAGGTGACATTCCTGAGCCCACCACAAGAATTCCTTCTGGATGTAAGGTATAATCCGAATGACAGTGTCCAAATCGTGGCAGTGTTGAGTCCACACACTTTTGAGATACCATTGTAGCTTCCTCATATGCAGTTTGGCATTGGGAAGTACTAGAATGCAAGATGCCATGAACCCCAAGGCTTGAAGGACTGTCCTTGCAGTCAGCCTGGACATTACTGATAACTGCTGGAAGTATAGATGAAGAGTTCTTTGTTTGTCCGGGGTCAGAAATGCCATCTGAGAAGCTGTATTCTGTCTCACACCCAGAAAGCACATGTCCTGAGAGGGCACTAGACTGGACTTTATTTCGTTCACAGAATACCCTAGGCACCTTAAAACTGCCATTACATACTGGAGATGTTGTAGTAACTTGTCTTTGTCTTGAGCAAGAATCAGGCAATCGTCCAGATAAGGATAAATTTGTATTCCTCTCTGTCTGAAGAAAGCAATTACAGGAGCCAGAACTTTTGTGAATACCCTGGGCGCAGTAGATAAACCAAAGGGCAATGCAGAGAACTGATAAAGAGAAGTACCAGCCCGAAATCTCAGGAATCTCCTGCAGCTGGGCCTGATAGGGATGTGAAGATAGGCCTCTGAGATCCAGGGTTACCATCCAGTGATCTTTGCCTAGCATAGGCAGAAGTTGTTGCAATGTTAACATCTTGAACTTTGGAATGTCTAGGTAGGTATTGAGAATGGACAAATCCAGAATTGGCCTCCAAGTGCTTCCTTTCTTTGGCACTAGGAATAGACGGGAATAAAATCCTAGGCCTACTTCTGACGGAGGGACCACCTGAATTGCCCCCATCTGCAAAAGCAAAGAAATTTGCTCCTGAGCCTCCAGCCTTTGCTGAGGAGGCACATCCAGCATGCCTTTGAAAGGAGGAAAAGTGTGAAAATAAAACTTGTAACCTTGATTTATTATATCCAACACCCATTTGTCCTGGGTGACCAAATGCCAGTTTTGTTTGAACAGTCCCAACTTTCCTCCTAGAGGAGCTGCCAGTAAAGAAGGGTCTGGCAGCTGAAGATACAGGTCATTGGGTCTGTTTACGAAAGGGCTGACCCCTGCCCTCACCAGAAGACTGTGCAGGAGAACTCCAAGTCCTAGGTCTGAAAGAACCCTGAGCGTGAGCCCTGCCTCTACCACGTCTAGACCTGCCCTTAGACTGATAATCCGAAGAAGGATAAGACCATCCTCTAGCAGGCCAATTCCTACTAAACTTAGGGGGCTGCACCTGCATAAAATCCTTGACTGTCTGCATAGACTTAGCCTTATCCTCCATCTTTTTCAAAACTGATTCCACAGTAGGACCAAAAAGTACTTCAGATTGAAGAGGAGCATCCAAAATCCGAGCCTTAACATGCTCTGACAAATTTTGATCCTTAAGCCAGGCATGTCTACGAATAACTGAACCTGTAGCAGCCACCCTGGATGAAGCCTGAAGAGCATTGAAACCACACTGCAAAGAATGTTTGCCAACTTGATCTGATGCATGAACCAACTCCTGGAGCTCCTTACATTCTATACCCTCAGATAAAGCATCCACCTTAAGATTTCAATTGGCCTAACAAAAAGTTCTGATACTTCAGCATATGAAATTGGCAATTCAAAGCCCTCATAGCTAACGTAGAGGAGGTGTACACTTTTTTCCCCCACCTATCTAACGTTCTAGAATCTTTATCCAAAGGAACTGGATTCTTAGCCACAGAAGCCCTAACACCCTTCGGACCTTGAATAATAGTTTCCGGATCAGCTCTAGGACTCTTGTACAAATACTTATGTGCTTCTGGAACTCTGTAATACCTGTCTGGCTTAACAGGGGCAGGAGGCAAAGAATCAGGATTAAGGGAAGATTCAGAAAAAAACATCCTGAACAACATCTAAGACAGAAGGAATAGCCAAGGGCCTATGCTGTGGCAGAAACAAAAATTCCCTAAGCCTTTTCCGAGAATCTGAAAAATCCTGACCTTCCCACTTGAAATGTTCCCTCATGGAATGTAAAGTCTCAGAAAAAGAAAAATCCTCTGGAGGAGAAGCAGAAGGACAGGAGTCCTCTGCATCCGAATCTGAATAGGAAGGGAAATCCTGAATTTCTTCAGCTGAGGAATCAGAGTAGTCTGAAGAATGATCCATTCCCTCTAAATCTGCCTCCACCCTAGGCCTTTTCTCTGGGCATAGAACCCCTGATCAAAGTAATCAAGTCCTCTGCCATTTTCAACATATGCTTTTTAGGAACAGGGGCTGGAGAGCTAGAACTATGACCAGGGCCAACAAGACAAGATTTGGCCTTAGCATGGCCTTTAGCCACTGAAGTAGAAGGCCTAATAACCTTTTGTAAAGATGGAACTACAGATACCCGAGAAGCACCCTCAGCCGGGCCTAACTCCTGAGAAGCCAAATCCTGCAAAAGTAAAGGTTCCCCCTGGGATTCAGCCGAACCCTCGGCAGGATCCACAGATTCAACCGGAGGCTCCATAGAACCGGCGTCCGCAACGGACGACTCATCCGGTTTAGACCTCAAAGATTTATCTTTACGCTTTTTAGCGGTAGCGGGCGTCGGAGGATCCGACGGCATGTTATAGTTACACCGTTTACTGAAAACAAGCCTGGCACAGTCTAATCTTCGTTTAATGGTGCGCTTATTAAATCTAGCACAAAAGCGACACCCGACCACGTCGTGCTCAGGCCCCAAGCAAGGAATACAGAAAGAATGATAATCCCTATGAGGTATCTGTTTCCCACAAGAAATGCAATTAACTTTTTCTGACATCCGGATAACTGAGGCAAGAAAAGACAAAAATTTCCCCAACGGGGTACTTAGCCCAACTTGGTCTTCAGTCTGAAACTCGATAAATGAAAATTTCAGAACGCCTAACGGCACTCGCAAACACTGCTTCTGCTTCGGACCACGCGGCAAGAAAGACTGAGGATATGGCGTCGGTCATGCGCTTCAGTACTACTATGTACGGACGTCAGCTCTGGGCGACAATGACCGACGCCAGACTAGCTCTTTGGTATTCGGGCCGACCGAGGACAGCAGACTACCCACAGGTTATGACTGCAGCAATGTGAGACGAAGAACATCCAATATTTTTTCAAATAAATGATGCTCTTACATTTTAAATTAACTGAATCACTCTTTTGAATGCATTAGAATCAGTAACAGGGTTATGTCAACTCACAATAATGGTAATCTGACAGTTAAATACTTCACAGCACTGAAGTCGTATAGTTAAAGCCGTCTACAAAACTACATTATCAGATGCAGTACAGGAATTTTGCATGCAGGTACTGTACATAAAATTATATGAAGTTAAATTTACAGAGTGCCGCACAGAAGGTTGTAGGAAGAGTGGTTTCCCCATCCTTATGTATCTTTGAGATAAGGGGGCTCATGATCCTTTCAATCCCCTTCCTATCCCTTACTCTAACACCAAAGTGGGATGGCCTATACGCTTCAGGCATATGAAAGGTCAAGCTTCCAATGGTGAGCAGCAGAGGTCAAGTGAAAGGGCTGCAGTGCCAAGGGAAGCACTTGTACAAGGTTGTACTAGGTCTGAAAGGCTTATGTAGGGCCTGGCATGAAATCAATTCATGTTAACAGACCTCTCACAAAAAAGATGACTGATCCCACCACACAAAGAACTGGCATCATGTGCGCACCCACCCACCCACCATATAGACACAGGAGGATAGATTTCCATGTCTATAACCTTGGGCAGGACTTGGGTGACAACTGGTAAGACAATTGCTTGGTCTGCAGTGAAATCAAATAAGACCATACTTAAAAGAAAGTTCTCCACAGGAGCAGGCTGAGTATAAGGAATGTCCTGACAACTGACAATGGATAAGACAGTGCAGACACAAACTGATGTAGCCCCCAACCTGGGGTGCAGTCTCTCGTAGGTCTCTCTCAATGACCAAAAATGGAAAGGAGCTCAGCTCCTTGTTAGCTCATGAGAAACTTTCAGGAAACAAAGCTCTGGTAACTGCCTCATGAACAAAACTGGAAGGAGAAGGGTGCAACCAATGCCCAGCCTATGATACCCTAACATTCTCAAGCTGGTCCTACACTATGCCTTGATAGCACAAAGGATCCTGTTAGTGACTACAAAGGATATTTTCCACAGTTGCCATCATTTGGGGAAAAAAGAGGTAAGCCTCAAGCTTCTCTTACAAGTCCCCAGGTGGTTTGTTTTTTTTACCACTTAATCAGATAGTGTTTCTGGGCAGAGTCTAAAAGCGGTAAGTGTGGATCAGTGCTCTACTCTAGTTAGACACAAAATCTTGGCGCATATGGTAATGTTTTATGTTGTCTTCCTTGGCCAAACAACGCAGGGCTGATGGTCTTGGCTTGTGATGAAGTAGACACATGAATAATGAAGGTTTCAGCTTTGGTAGCTTTGAATACAGTGCCATTTATGTAAAAATGGAGGTAGGATTGAAATGTAAACTAAGTGAGCTGTAAGATAGAACTGTGCGATGGAGGAGCTGGGCATGCTCTCCTGTTCTGAAGTGTGCCACCACAGTGCGCACCAGCAGGATGTATATGCGCCACAAGTATAGGAAACAAAAAAAATGCATATCTAGGTGAGTTACTGGTGTCATACTATACAATTCACTCTGTAGCTCATCTCCACAGGTCTGTATGCAAATGAGCACTAACTAGTCTGATCAACAAATCTGCCAGCAGACAAAGTATAAGAAATATACACTTCAGAGCATCAAAAGAGAAGAATGCTATGTATACTCACCATAGTGCTGGAGATGCAAAGTGCATTTCCAGGTTGCAGAACAAAAGCATTCAAATGACAAGTGTTAGGATCCCCAGTCTGCTTTTAGACTGTTAGCCCCGGTTTAGTTATTAATTTGCATTTGTTGACCGGGAATGTCCGACTGGACCCAGGTCCATTTTCAGTGGAGGCCCAGGGAGAAAAACTCCACAAATAAAAATATTACAGACAAAGTTACAGATGAAGAATCCTAGCAATTAAAATATTACAAACATAGTTACAGATGAAGAACATAGTACATTCAGTAGATAACTAGCATATGTTTTATCCACGAAGTCATAGCAGATATTAACAATTGTTACAATAAGAAGTTACTGCCATATAATAAGTAGATAGGCATGGAAGTATCAGAGCTTGCTGATATCAAAGGAAGTTTGTGGGGTGGAAGAGAGGTAGAGGGTAGATGGAGTGCGAGAAGTTTCACATTGCTTCCTGTCTTTCTGGTTCTAGCTCAAGTAACAGTAATAAATAATGAACACACAAGGTTGGGGAATAGTGGGTGGGTTTCTTCCTGCAGCAAGAGCTCTAAATGAAAGAGAAAATGTCTTCAAGGGAGGGGGCCAGTGTCCTTGGAATACTATACTGCAAGGGTGCTATGCTTGATGATAAAAATAAATAAATAAATACATACCAAATTGGTAAGGAAACTGATGTCTGAACAGCAGGCAGCTATAGGACAAATGCCTATGTCAGTATGGTCAGTGTCTGATATGACTTCAGTAACATTAACATCAGGTAAACCCATGTTTTTAAAGCAGAAACATTGTTAATGGTCACCAAACAGGCACTGGTGGCACTAACACCTCTAAAATAGGTGCTGGAAAAGATGACAGCAATAGTAGAGCCAAACCCTGAGGGTGAATACTGGAAGGGGCTGCGTTTTAGTGGCCTAGGATTTTTATTTCTACACTTCTAATTGCTGCCTCTATGGATACCACTATTTGCCTCACAAAGAGAGGGATGGTATAGATCACAACTTCTTTACCAAGACTCAGGGACAATTCTTAATATTACTCTAATTTATATGCAGAATTAATAGAACAGGCTTTGCATCAACACGCATTTTCTGAAGAAAAATTGTGAAGAGTACAGTTGTGCAAGTCCTACTTACCAGTAACAGTAGATGTGCGAATTTCACACTGCCTCAATGCCATATGGGTTCTGTGCCTGCAAAAACATACACTGGCAGCTTTACAGAGCTCAGAATTCCTTCTTCCGACTGTGTGATACAGGATTGGCTAAGACCTCACAATAGAGTAGTCTAAACCCTTTCATAGCAAGTCAGTTATTCAGGCTTTTAATTCTAAGTAGAATGAATCAAGGACGACCAGAAGCAAGAATTGCCTAAAACCAGCCAACCTGCAGCCATAAAACACAAACATAAATAACCAAAGCAGGCAAACAGAAGGTTTGGGTACCACTGAACTATATACAAAATAAGGGGAATGGTGGATGGGTGCTGCCACTGAGGCGATATGAAATTCCAGCATCTACTGTTAAGTAGGACTTGCGCAGCTGTACTATGTTCTTCATTCACTCTGCCTCAGTGGCATATTGGTAGATTCCCATAACTTACCCTACCGGGAGGAGAAATAAGGATCCTGGAGAATGGTCCTCAATGCCTGCTCTAGAACCTGAGTAAGAAGTTTACAGTACTTTGGTGGCGTACTGGAAAGGAGTGGACTTTAGAAGCACTCTACAGGCAACAACTTGGTCCTCTGTTGTCATACCTTTACAAACAGGACATGGCTCTTTTGGAATGTACCTTAACATTGCCTGGAATAGATTTATGATGGCTGAAGTAAAACAATAGCAGAGTACAAGCGATGAGCACTCATTACACCTCAGACATGTTGAGCCTTCTTTCACCCAGAATACGTTATAAACAGCTGTTCAGCTTTCCTGAGGGGCTTAGTTCTGTCAAAGTACTGCCAGAGTTGCCTGTGCACATCCAATGTATGCAGAATCCTCTTCCCCCTTGTTTTTAGGTGCCAGAAAGAAAGCTGGGAGAGTGATGGCTAGATTCATGGTAAAATCAGAATCAACTCTGCTTGGAGTTCAGAAACTCACCTTGCAGATGTCAGAGCAATAAGTAATTTTCCAAGTGATGAACCTTTAATCAGCCTAAAAGGCAGGTTCAAATGGAGCTAAAGTCATTTTTTTTTCAAGAACTGGTATACTTAAGATTTTCTAGTTGCAAGTTTTCTTGCCTCCTTCAATACCTGTTCTTCATTCTCATGGAAAAAGTGCCTAAAATGCATCAAGACTGAAACATCCAAGCTGTCAGTATGAATCATTCTACTTTGGGGTGCACCAGTCATCCAGACACCATGTGAGGAAGCTTGTGGTAACTGCCCTTGGTTAATTTAATAAAAAGGGAGAATCAGCTTTGCTTGGATCAAAAGAGTCTCATCGCTATGATCTGTGATATTCTAAATCTTCAGAAGTACCTTGGGTATTGGTGGAAATGCATAAAGGAACATTCCCATCCAATGGAATTAGAATGCTTTCCATCCTCCATGTCTGCAAGTATGTTTCAAAAAGAATTTTTCCAACTGTCTGTTTTGAAAAGAAGCAAAAAAATCTACATGAAGTGGAGTCCCCCACAACTGGAGCAAATACAGGCAAACATCAGTCCCATGTTTTCAATCGTGAGGGTCCATCTGAGATCTGCTCAGCCTGTCTGCCACTATCTTTTGCGCTGAAGGGATGCATCAGGACTAAAGCATCAGAGAATGCTATAAGACTAGCTAACAGGCCATCAATGCCAACTGGCCATCTTGTTTGTTCAGGTACTACAATTGTGGTATTGTTTGCGATTAAATAAAAGGGGAACTGGCAACTCTAAGTGGTGAAGAATGTATAAGGTCTGAATCTCTGCTAATATTTCCTTGATGTTTATGTGCTTTGTAGAGTCTGAAGGACCGTATTTGTCTTGCACTTGAACTCTCCTGTACACTGTTCCCTATGCACAATCTGACAAGTCCATCTGGCCTGACTGAACTGGAGTCGGAAAGGAAAAGAGTAGGTCTAGCTTGAGAGACATCTGATCTCTCCACCTCTGTAACTCTCTATACGCAAAATCCTGCACTGGTACCTGAACTCCAAGGGAAACAGGAGCTGGATCCATCAATTTTTTTTTTTTTTTTTTTTTTTTTTTTTTTTTTTAAGTGCCACTGAATCTTTCTCGTGTGAAATCTGGCCTGTGGTGTCATGAGCATCATCAATGCCATGAGGCCTAGAATTTTGAGATACTCTCTTGCAAAGTCAGCTTCTTAAACACAAAAATTCCTGAAAATATTCTGAATAGACAGGACTATGCCTTCTGATAGAAAGGTCATACTTATTTCTATCTATCATACACCCCAGGAAGACAATTTTTTGAGTGTGAGACAGAGGACTTTTATACATAAAACTTGAAGTTGAGAAGAACTGGCATGTGATAAGCAACCTTAATATGTAAAGTCACCAGGAAAGAGTGGTCTGGAAAAAGTAGCAGTACCGTCTACAATGTGAATATTTTGCATTTTGGTATTTTTAGAAAGGTATTTAGATTGTCAGATCTAATATTAGTCTCCACAATAGCTCCTTTCTGGACACCAAAAAGATTCTGGTATAAAATCCTTTTCCTTTTTGTGATACAGTAACTTGGAACTTGTTCTATAACTCCTGTTTAGAACTTGTGAATGAGTGCTGAAGAAAACAGATGCGTCTGTTCTGGAAGGTGTGGGAGGATTTTCTTGGACAGAGAAGTATTTTCTGCCCACTGCCTCGAGTAGTCACTACCCAACTGTCTGAGACCATCTGTGGCCACGCTGCTGGGTTGAGCTAATGCCAGGCGAAGGTGAAAGGGAAGGAGGGGACAGGATTTCCCGAGTCTTGGCATAGTCATTCTTTATCAGGAGAATTTTTTTTTTTTGGGAAAGGAATATCTTTTACTTGGTTTGGAAGCATTACCCTCCTGCTATTTCCTCTTGGTACACTGACCTTGTAAGGCTGGGATTTTTGTTCTTTTGTTCTGCCCGCTGAAGTTGGACACTAGGGAGAATCTGGGAATATGAAACACTTGATACCCCATGCATTAATTCACCTCTATCACCCCACTGTTTGAGAATATGGGTAGCAAGAGTACCAAACAAATTCATAACTTAAAAGGAGCATTCAAGATGTCATTTTTAAAAATCCTTACAAAAACTGCAATATAAATTATGTATTACATGGTTTAACCTTTGGCACAAAATACCCACAATGTCAGTCAGCTGTAGCCCCACCTCCCCTAATTAGCACTACAAAGGTTTAAGTTTACTCGGTGGCTAAGGTGCCATTTTTTAAAGTTCCCAACTTAGGGTCTGTACTAGGTCCTGTGTCCTGTTTTAGTGTGCTTGTCACACAAGTTATGTTTTGGCTAATTCACAATATGTATTGAATGTTTTTGTTGATACTGTTGCATTGTTCTCCTACTGAGTTGGTCCTCTTACACTGAAGCATACCAGACTACTGCTAAGCATGCTACTGTCACTTTTGCAAATAATATAGCACTGCTTTACCGGTTGCTGGGGATTGTCGTTATTTGAATGTTGAGTAATTTAGTTTTTACTGTTTGTGTGCATCTTCCTGCAATCCCACTGTAGTTAACCAGCTATTTACTTCATTGGCAATCCCACTGTAGTTAGCCAGCTATTTACTGTAGTTAGCTGGTTGAAGTGGAGTCTCAGATCATTCTTGCATATGTGTACTTGATGTCTGCATTATTTTATATAGCTCTAAGCTTTTAGACATAGTCCTGCTTCTCCCCTGTATAATATTTTACAGTTCTGCACAGCTAGAGGCAATAAATGTTTACCCTCTATATCTTTCCTTGTATTATAATTTCTACCCAATCCTTTAGTGTCATTAACTATTGTAAAGATATTAACCTGTAACAGTCCTGTTTAATGTGCACTGTTTTTACTAGTTTAACTGCTATAGCTGCTCCTCTCATAAGGCTCTGTTTCTCATGTAAATCTAGTCTCCCTTCCTCCTCCCCCAAACTGATACTACTAATCTCTCTCTCTGTTCTCTTTACAATTTAACCACTCTCCACATTGCGACTGCATTTCCCTGCAACTGCGACCCTCGCTAATGCTCTGAACCGGAACCAACCTTTCAAAACAAGAGAGTTTAAAGCGCATGTCCCACCTAAGCATTGTATATCTACCTTACTATATTTTTATAAACTGTCCTGCATATAACCCCTGTGGCTTTTACACTAACAGGACTGCTGTATTCACTTCACCCCTCATCTCTTTCTAACGAGTTTCCCTCCCCCAAGCTGGGTTAATCTGGCAGTAAAACCAGTCTACTAAGAGCTCAAGCTTTGTGCAAATCCAGCCTGCAAGAGTGTTCAAGCTAGCTGTAATTCTCTGCTAGTACTGACATGTGTTAGACTCTTGGAAACTGTCTGCTTCGAAGTACAACCTGCTATGCTCTGGCTTACTCCGCTCCCCTGCTCTACTCCCATTCCTAACCACCCCCACATCAATTACATTTATACTAATTACACCACACCCACCACAACTCGCCAACCAAATCATTCGCACCCACTCCACCACTACATCACACCACTTCTTAATCCAACCCACCTTCTGCTCCTTCCTCATGCTCCTCACACAATACTAATTATATACTTCTCTCTCATCATTTACAACTACCATAACACCCACTACACCACACCCCTTTCGCAAACATGCTCCTCATTCATAATACTCTCTCTACTACTAACTACTGGCCTCATTCTAACCACACCCCACAACCTTTCAATCATTTACTTAAAATCTCCCACCTTCCCATTCACAAATCCACCACTACCAGAAATCACCAAATTTACAATGGCACCTCAAATCTACAACTCCACCAAAACTGCACTATTCTCATACACATTTTCATTTACCTTCAACACCACAAATCTCTGAAACACTCCCAAACCAACTAAATATTTAGGCCCAACAACTCGCAAAAAAACAAACCAACTGTGTGGAGACATACATCCCAACCCAGGCCAAAATCACACTCAACAAAAACCTTCCAATCCACAAATAAAATCCCAAAGTACAATAAAGTTTGATATCCCATAGTTTAACAATATATCCAAAAATAAATCTGACATCCCTCTTACTAAATCTCAGAAGACCCCCCCCCCCCCAACAAACATCTTTATAAAAATGTTCACGACATAGGCAATTTTACATTTACAAAAATGAAAAACAAACAAAACGACACCCCTTTAGTACATTATACATCACAGATGCAATTGAAACTGTAGTTGCAAACATCTCCCCAGTCAATCCAATCTGCTCATCCAGCATCTCCAACAGGGCAGTCTGCGGGGAATCCCCAGTCTGCTATCTCATTGCACTCCAAAAGAATATGATCCCCGCCACCTCTTTCTTTCCCATCACACCTTTGCTATCCACCTGAGGAAAAATTCTCTGGACTCTAGTTGGAGTATAAAAATACCTAGGTAAACACTTCCGGGCAAAGAACCTAAATCTTCTAGACTTTGTTGCATACTTGGAGATGCTCATATATTCTCCCATTGTCTCTTTGTGAATTGCTTAATCAGTCTTTCTTCCCAATCCTTCCTAAGCTCCTCTGATTGCTTCTTATAATCATGCAAAATTTTACATGCTTTACTAATTATTCCTTTTATAACGGCAGCTTCTGTTCTAAATTCAATCGCAGAAACCTGTTAAAATACACAAATTCCATGCTACCCTTTTCCTTATACACTCCACACATTGTTATTCTAACAGAAACCTGGCTTAAACCCCACATAAACAATAATGAAATAATACCCCCCCAGCTATAACATTCTTAGACAAGACAGAACAAATACCTGAGGTGGAGGTGTAGCAATAGTGCAGAGGGACTCCCTTAACTTTGAGCAACTACAAAGCCCAAGACCTAAAACACAGAACTACTAGCCTCAAGCCTAAAAATCAACAATAATAAATAATCCTACTAGCAGTATACATCCCACCCAACAACAACCCATCTACTATAGAAAACCTACTCTCCTGGGAATCAGTTTCATTTAGCCAAGAAACCATTACAGCTGGTGACTTCAATACTAATTGGCAAACCTACACCTCTGAAAACCCCTACATAACAACTTATATGGTTTCTACCAACATATACAAGCACCTACAAGAGTAGACAAAAACAGCAACAAAAAAATCAATGCTCAACTGAACCCTGACAAACCCATGCTTATGAATCACTCAGATGGTCTGCCTGACCACCTTAGTGACCACCTATTAAATGTATATCTTAAGGCACCACTACTCTCTCTCATAGGCTATTGGCCTTGAGGCCCTTATAAGCCTAGCCAAGTGTTTAGCCCATGCTTAGACAAGTCAGTACCCAATGCCCTTTGTCCAGCAGGGACACGAGTGGAATCCCAGGGGAATATTTTCTGTTTCCCTTCTAACTATCCAAGTTGCGCTTAAAAAGGGGTAAAGAGGTACTCTGCTTGACATGAAGAGGGAGTCTATTCCATAGATGGGGAGAGTCTGGACACATCTGTCCCGCCAACAAGTCCTGTTGATGTTACAGACCAGGTGGAGGCCGCTGGTGCGAGTTACTTGAGTGGAGCGTGACTTGCAGATATGCAGCAGTCCCATCAAGGTGGGGTCCGTGATAGTCTTGCATGCCAGAGGTCACCTTGGAAGAGTCTGTATGAAACTGAGTAGAAGAATAGGGCTTTTAACCTGTGTATGGTAGATGTTTGAGGCTCTGGATTCTCCTGGTGAGAAATCTTTGTGGTCTCCTCCAGCTGTTACACATGCTTTGCAAGGTACACACCAAAAGGGGCATTGTACTCAATAATGGGCCTTATAAGGGAAGAATATAGGGATCTTATGACCTCCCTGTTCCTGGACAAGATACCCTTACTTATGAGGTGGGCCATTTACAAGGCTTTCTGTACAACGGAAGCAACATGGTGGTCAAAAGTCAGGTTTTCAACCTGGGTGCCCAAATCCTTCACAACTGTTTGCGTGCTTTGGATATTGTTATTAATGTGATAATTTGCGAGGACATCACTCTCCCCAAAGGGGATGATGATACATTTTTTGGTATTCCGCTCAAGGCCATGTTTCTGGCAGCATTCATTTGAGCAAGACCCTTTTGGAGGATGTCCACATCACTAGGGGAATTGATGACTGCACCTCAGAAAAGTATATCAAAAATAACGGTGGCCCGAAGACCGAACCCTGGGGGTAAGCCACTTGTTATGGGTCTACTGCTTGATGAGGCGTCCCCTATTTTGACTAGGTGGGTTCCATCATTGAGCCAGTTTGCTACATCTGGTAACATACGGATTTGATGCCTAGTTGAGAGAGTTTATCTATTATACCCGAGCGGGGAATAGTGTTGAAGGCTTTGGCCAGATCAAGGGAGGCAGTATGCAGTCTTCTCCTCACACATGGCTTTGGTGACTGTCTCAAAAAATTAGACCAAATTTAGCAGACATGACCTCCGCTTAACTAAGCCAAACTGTGTGGGATCGAGTGTTTGGAGGTTGCCAATGTCCTTGTTAAAGTCCATGATAATCCGTTCCATGGCCTTGCAGATCAGGCTAGTTAGGCTGATGGGTCTTATAACTTCCCGGATTGGTGGACGCTTCAACTTTGTGTACAGGGATGACAGTGGCTGTCCTCCACTCAGCTGGGACGAAGCAGGTACTCAGGCTTTGGTTGAACAGGATGCCTAATGGTGCTGTAAGTTCCTGCCCGAGTTCACGTAGGATGCAGCCTGGTATGTTATTGGATCCCATGGAGGTTGTATTTTTTGCCTTTGAGAGAGCAGTGATAACCAGTTCCTAGATATAAGGGGAAGGGGGTGGGTACTGGGGATGTCCTGATTTACTGTTGGGGGGGGGGGGGGGCAGGGGTGAAATTTTCACTGAATCTGTCAGCCAGTAGGTTGGCTATATATAAATAATTTGTATATGTGCTGTCCTTGATCACTAATTCTAAACAGATCTGGGTGCTTCCTTCGAGTTTGCGAATATATGTGAAGAAGGCCTTATGATAGTCTCTAGCAGATGTGGCCAATTTGGACTTGAAGTATGCTTTGGAGGAATTCACTAGTGCTCTTATTTGCTTGTTCAGGCAAAGGAGACATTGCTTCCAACTGGTCACCTGCGCCTTCTTAGTCTTGGACAGCAATTGTTTTCTTTTGTTATGGAGTTTATCTATTGCAGATGTCCACCATACAGGTTTACTCTTCCTTGCGGTGGATGATTTAGTCCTGTCAGGTATTCCTGATTCCATGCATCTATATAAATGCTCGTACAGTGCTTTGGTGTAGTTTTGGATATTGGTGCCATTTCCTACAGAAGCTGTTTATACCATCCCTCAGGAGGTTGTAATCAGTCTTGGAGAAGTTTTTATGTCTGATCCTAGCTAGAGGTGGGTTGGGGGAGGTGGTGACTTCGAAAGTGACCGCTTTATGGTCGGATCTTACCAGGGAGGATGATACTATAGGGATGCTGCAGTTGTTACTCATGTTGGTTAATACCAAGTCCAGGATATCACCTCTTGTGGGGGTACTGGCTAGTTGTTCCAAGGTATTTGCATTGACAAAATCGATGAATCTCTGGGCATTTGTGTTCTGGCATGAGTAGTTCTTCCAATCTATGTTTGGGAAGTTAAAGTCACCCAGGATCAGGGTAAAGGGTTGAAAATCTTGATAGAGTCGAACATGTCCAAATAGGCAGATTGGGCATCTTGAGTCAGATTTGGGGGCTGGTATCTAGCTATGATTTGAACAAGGGTCTTGTCAATGGTTAACTGCACCTGAAGTCTCCTGTGTGGCACACTATCAGCCTAGAGATGTGCATGTCTTTAATGTATATTGAAACTACACCTCTTTCGGCTTTACTGCCCACAGTTTGGGGTCTGAATGTACGACAGGATGAGTAACCAGGTAAACTCAAAAACTATATCATATAAACAAGTACATAACACACACAACTTCTCCAGAAGCACCTCTAAACTGCAACTGGTCGCCACTAAAATATCTCCCATTAGATGAAGCAGTCCAATATTTCAAAAAATTCCTTGATGAACTAAATACCCTGGCCCCTACTAGACACATTAGATCAAAAATAAATTATTGTCGATGGCTCACAAAGGAAACCAGACAACTACTAAAACAGAGATAAACTGTGGTACCAACATCAGGCAAACAAAACAAAAGCCTCCCTTGACCAATATCATGACTTAAGAAATATTTGCAAAAAGCAAACCAAAATTAATAAAAAAAACAAAGAAAAAAACACAACAGTACTACTGAACAATGCAACACAAGCATCGAAATAAGCCACAAAAATTCTAAGACACTATTCACACAACCTATCCATCCAGGCTGTACTTGCACCTCATCTCAAAATGCACAAACCTCAGGGGACAGTATAGTATCCCAATTTAACTCCTTTTTTCATAAACTCAACACGACTAATAAAAAACAATAAGTTCCCTACAAATCCCTCAACTTGTACCCAAAGACAGCCTATCCTCATTTTCTCTCAAACCCATCCAAATATGCAAACTAAAGAACTTACTGAAGCTAAAATCTACAACTTTTGCTGCTGACAAACTACCAAAAGATTACCTCAAACTATCAGCCAATGTCATCTGTTACTTAGTATCGATTCGGATCAATAGATATATCTGAGAACCATACCAAAAATTTGGAAGATTTCCTACGTAATCCCCCTCTACAAAGGGGAGCTTCACTTGAACTCTTCAGCTATAGAACAATATCCATATTACCCCCTCTACTAAAAATTCTAGAGAAATGCATTCACTCACAGCTAATGGACCTTATTCTAACTAATAAGCTTCTTGCAAACCCAACACAGATTTCAGCCAGGCTACAGTACCACCGCCCTGCTACAGTTTACCAATAACGTAAACCTACTAAAAAAAAAAAACAGTCAAATGGTCTCCTTGACATTTCTAGATATGTCCAAGGCATTTGACAAAGTATCCCACAAACAGCTCTTACAAGAACTAGCATCCCTTGACATACCAAACACCCTAGCATGGTTCCAAAATTACCTCTCAGATCGCCATCAAGAGGCAAAATGCTCTCTTCACTACTTCCTGTAAAAATGTGTGCTCCACAATGGTCAGTTTTATGTCTACTGCTCTTACCTGTCCTCACCAATAACCTCCATACTGCAACTAACCTTGCTATCATACAATATGCAGACGACTCCACAGTCATCTGCTCCGCTCCCTCCTTACCACAGCTACAAGACATTACTCAAAGATCCTTCACTGCTAGTGAATCCTTTCTTGACAAATATCAGCTCATCATAAACCCCAACAAAACCAAGCTAATGCTATTCTCCAGCATCACAAAACCTCAGCCAGGACTTTAATATCGCCTCATCCAATCACACCCTAATTGAACCAATCACAGAAACTGAACTACTAGGTGTCACTATTGATAATTTAAAATTTGGCAAGCACATATCACTGGCAATAAAAAAGGCTCACATTAAGTTAGGTTCTCTATACAGTATTAAGTCTTTTCTAACTAACTCTTCCAGACAAGCAATCGCCAAGACCCACCTACTATCTACCTTATTCTACACCTCCCCTATACTAACAAACAAAGAAAACTGACTTGAACAAACTTGAAACATGCTACCACAGAAATAGCCAGATTTGCTGCCAACCTACCCCCACAGAACCCACCACTGTCTTTCCCTAAAACAACTCAGATGACTAGAACTACCTGACCTCTTATCCTTGAACCAGCTTATCCTAACCCACTCCATAGTATACCAACATGACAAATGCCCAGCCACATGCAATCTAATACAAATCCATCTCAACAATAGGACCCTAAGATCCTCCAAAAACTACTGTCAAAAGTTTCAAAATCCAACAGCTTTGGAGACTCCCTTTACTCAAATTACATCGCTAAAGCATGGGACTCTATCCCCCAGAATATTCTAAACACCAGGCCCTAGCCAATTCAAAAACCTGCTCAAGATCCATCTAAACAACTGGTCATGCTCTTGCTCCTCACCTGGATGAACATACTCAACATGCCCCCACCATAGCCCACCCTCAAACTCTGTCTACAACCTTCTATTCAAATGCATAGAAAATGCTGGCTAACATTACTTGTACTGTAGTTGACAAACTGTATAGTATACTGTACAGCTGCTTTTTATTATCTGCATAATTTCTGTGCTGTCATACTGTGTACTTGTCTGCTTTTATCACCAGTATAATTTCTGTACTATAATTACTGTGCGCTTGTTTGTATGTGAAGCTTTTCTCCCTGGGACTCTGCTGAAAATCCAGACTTCCCCAGTAAATAAATAAAATAAAACTATAACCAAGCAAAAGAACAGAAGTGGCTGCATTTCTAGAAATAATGCCTGCACCTTTCAAAACATTCCTCAAAACAGGTTTTGAAACTTGTCACATTACAAACTCATTCATACAACACTTCGGTTCTGCAAGCAAGGATACAGCAAAGCCATCAAAATTGTAAGCACATTTATCATCTTCTTTCGGCTGTTCCCATTAGGGGTCGCCACAGCGGATCACCTGTTTCCATTTCTTCCTATCCTCTGCATCTTGCTCTGTCACACCAACCACCTGCATGTCCTCTCTCACCATATCCATAAACCTTACCTTAGGCCTTCCTCTTTTCCTGTTACCTGGTAGTTTCATCCTTAACATCTTTTTCTCAATATACTCAGCATCCCTCCTCAGCACATGTCCAAACCAATGTAATCTTGCGCCTCTGGCTTTGTCTCCAAATCTTCCAACCTGGGCTGACCCTCTAATATACTTATTCCTAATGCTGTCCACCCTCGTCACACCCAGTGCAAATCTTAACATCTTTAACTCTGCCATATCCAGCTCAAACTCCTGCCTTTTTGTCAATGCCACTGTCTCCAACCCATATAACATAGCTGGTCTCACTACCCTCTTGCAGACCTTCCCTTTCACTCTTACAGGTACTAGTCTGTCACAAATCACTCCTGACACTCTTCTCCACCCACTCCATCCTGCCTGTACTCTCTTCATCTCTCTTCCACACTCACCGCTACTCAACTATGGGCCTCAAGTATTTAAACTCATCCACCTTCGCCACCTCTACTCCTTGCATCCTCACCATTCTTCTATCTTCCCTCTCATTCACACACATATATTCTGTCTTAGTCCTTCTGACCTTCATTCCTCTTCTCTCTAGAGCATATCTCCATCTCTCCAGAGTCTCCTCCACCTGTTCCCTACTCTCACTACAGATCACAATATCATCTGCAAACATCATAGTCCATGGGGACTCCTGTCTGATTTCGTCTGTCAACCTGTCCATCACCATTGCAAATAAGAAAGGACGCAGAGCTGATCCTTTATGTAACCCCACCCCCACCTTAAACGCATCCGTCACTCCCACCGCAGACCTCACCGCTGTCACACTACCCTCATACATATCCTGTACCACTCTTACATACTTCTCTGACACTCCTGACTTCCTCATACAATACCACAACTCCTCTCTAGGCACCCTGTCATATGCTTTCTCTAAGTCTACAAAAACACAATGCAACTCCTTCTGACATTCTCTGTACTTCTCCATCAACACTCTGAGCAAACATTGTATCTGTAGTGCTCTTTCCCGGCATGAAACCATACTGCTGTTCACTAAACATCACGTCCCTTCATAACCTAGCTTCCACTACTCTTTCCCATAACTTCATGCTGTGACTGATCAATTTAATCCCTCTGAGCACATGAGCACATTGCAAAAGAAATTTCCACATGAAGCCCTGATGATTTCAAATTCTTAAGACAGAGTAATTTTTTCCCCTCGAGATTCTAAACACTTGTCAATTTTATTTAGCAGTGTAGGGTTAGAAGCCATGAAGGTCCTCTTGTTAATAGTTGGCAGCTTCACAAATCACAGCTAAGTCAGCTGACAAAAAAGCAGACAGAACTGCAAGATCAGAGTACATCTTGTAGTCTTTTTAGGAACTGGCTCACTAGCCAAAGTGGTTTTACGTGCAACTTTATAGACACCTTCTAAGACTGGTAACAGAGGAGGAACAGCCAAAACATTTGGAATCTCATCCTCAATAAGATCATAAAATCTGGCAATCTCCGGCATAGCTCCAGACTGCTTCCAGTCAAATACATCTCTACACCTAGCTAGTATCTGTGGACCGAACACTTGCTTGGATTTTTGAACCTGTTCACCTTCTGAAGAGTCGCACAGGATGGACTGAGTGCTCACTGTTTGCAGAGTCCCCATCCAAATCTGCAGCGTTAAACTGATTTACAAAGACGGTAATCCCACAGTCACTCTAAATGGGAGCACAGCCTCAAGAGATCAGCTGACTACTCTTAGCAAAGGAAAGCACATCAGCCCTATACATGGTAACAATATGACTGATTGTCGTGAAGTTTGTTTCTTCTTACTATGAACTACACTACAGGACAATCTACTGAGGACAAAAGTACTGGGTCTAGCAAGGGGTTTCATACTCCAGACTTCTGCACCTAAAGGGTTTGGTTCTCCCATACCTGAACCAGGTATTGGAAGAGCTCCAGAGGATGTGTGACCCCTGCACCACAGAGGGCTAAGTGCTCACACCAGATGCTGACTGGGAAAAAGCTAAATGGTCTGTATGTCACATTAAGGCAACAGGGTCACAAACCATAGGCTGAGGTATGACATTTTTGAGTTTTTCATTTTATGTGCAATTGGATTTGCCTGGGAGGAGGGGGCATCCATATCAGGATCCATTATCCATCCATAACCCTAGTTTCTCATTTTTTTGCACAGAGTTGGGGTGTCATTTCAACAATGACAATCTAGAGCCAATGTTCACACTACCAGGTGCCTAGCCCTGCTGCTGCTGTTCTTGCATATCACATATGTGTATGTACACACACACCTATATCCAATTTTGAGTGTACAGTCTACCTACTGCATGTCTTGGAAATATGGGAAGAACTTGGAGCACCCAGAGGAAACCTACATAAATACAGGGAGGACATGTAGACTCTGCACAGAAGGCACCACCAACTGAGAGTCAAAAGTACAGTTGTGTACACTTACCATAAATGTAGATGTTCGCATGTATTCACTGTTGCAGTCATCACATTTGAGTTATCTGCTTGCAGTAGCCCTCAGTCGGCTTGATTATCAAAGTCTTGTTCCTGCGTCGGTTACTGTCTCATCTTCCATGACGTCAGGTAGTCGGGGGTATAAAGCATGCAGCCGACGTCATTACATCAGTTTTACTTGCCCCAGGTGCCCCCCCAATGGGAAGCAATTAAATATATATATGCAAGGTTATACCTCCAACAAAAAAAGCAAATACACCAAAAAGCTTTTAAGCATAGCAAAGGAGAACAGAGGTATAGCCAAAAGAAGACAGGGGGCTGGAGGGACGGTAATCAGGACTGCAACAGTGAATACACTCTAACATTTACATTTATGATAAGTGTACACAAATGTACTATGTTCTTCGTGTTTCACTGTTGCAGTCATCACATTTGGGTAGATTCCCAAAGCGAAGCATGGGATGAGGAATTTAGATAGCATTAGGACCAGCTATAAGGCCCTGCAAGACTGCAGTGACAAAACCAACTCTGGATTTAAAGAAAATTGGCAAATGGTAATGTCTGGTGAAAGTATGCACAGAACTCCAAGTTGCAGCTTCTAGGATGTCCCTGGTAGGGACGCCTCTGAGAAAGGCTGTAGAGGTAGATGCAGCCCTGGTTGAGTGTGATCGTATCCCCTTGTGGGATAGGTTTTCCATGGTGCTTAAAGCAGAAATTAATGCAATGGCCTATCCATTTAGAAATGGTTTGCTTTGAAATGGCCTTCCCCTCTGCCCCTGCAACAAATGCCACCAGCAACTGTTCAGATTTCCTTTGAGGTTTAGTCCTGTCCAAGTAAAATCTAAGTTGTCTGTGCACATCTAAGGAGTGCAGTATCCATTCCCCTTTGTTCTGTAGATTAGAAAAGAAGGTTGGCAAATGAATGGACTGATTAAGAGCCACACTGGATACTACCTTGGGCATGAAAGAGGGATTGGTCCTGAGGGACACCCTGTCCGCATGAAAGATGATGAAAGGCTCCACTGTCAAAAGGGCCTGTAATTCATACACCCTTCTTGCTGAAGTGATTGCTAAAAGGAAGGCTGTTTTCCAAGAAAGGATTTTTAACTCTGCACTTGCAGCTGGTTCAAAAGGAGGTAGAGTGAGTTTTTCCAATACCAAGTTAAGGTCCCAGGCTGGAATTGGGGCTCTCCTTGATGGTCTTAAGTTTTTGGCCCCTCTGAGGAACTGCTTAAGCAGTGGATGAGAGAATAAGGGTGGTACTGTGTTGTAATGAGCTGAAATGGCTGAGGCATGAATTTTGATGGATGAAAAGGAAAAGCCCTTGTGAAGCATCTCAGTTAAATATTGAAAAATCTGAGATAAATTGGGCACTACTGTGCCCATCCCTTGAGTTTGGTTCGAGGAACAGAATAGTTTCCATTTTTCAGCATAAGATTTTCTAGTATTAGGCCTCCTTGCCTCCAAAATGATATTCAACACTTGTTTACTGAGGGACGGTAACGGACAGCAGGTAATTAGCCAGGCTGCCAGGTTCGGGGTTTGAAGCTGAGGATGCAGAATCTAGCCCCCCTGCTGGGACAGCAGGTAGGGGTCTGAGGCAGGTGCCATGGTGCCAGCAGTGACACACTGCACAAGAGGGGGTACCAGTGTTGGCGTGGCCAGCCTGGTGCAATCAGTATCGTCCTTGGTTTGTCCTGTTTGATTTTTAGTAGTACTTTGGAGAGGAGAGGCAGAGGAGGAAAGGCATAAACTGATAAGATTTTTCCAACTGAAGGGCAGGGCATCCACTTTCCAAGCTTGTTTGTGGAGAGTCCTTGTGCAGAATTTGTCCAACTAGTAGTTCTGAGGGGAGGCAAACAGGTCTATATCTGGGCTCCCCGTTTATCAACATGTTGAAAGTCTTTAGTTCCAGTTTCCACTCGTGTGGGTCCATGAGATTTCTGCTTAGTTTGTCTGCCAGTGTATTTAGCTTTCCTGGCAGGAATTGTGCCTGTAGGTGCACTTGGTAGCTCAAGGCTGTGTTCTACACAGCCAATGGCTAGTCTGCAGAGGGGGTATAAATGGGTAACCCCTGCTTGTTTATGTACCAATTAACAGTGGTGTTGTCCGTCTTTACCATTAATTGTCCTGGAAGAATGTGGTCCTTGATGGCTGTCAGAGCATTCTGTACAGCTAACGTTTCTTTTTGATTGATATGCAGGTGCATTTGACTTGGGTTCCATTTGCCCTGAATGCATTTCCCTGCCAGGTGAGCCCCCCACGGATAGTCTGATGCGTCCATTAAGGTTTGGGGGGCAGGGGGTAGAGTGAATGGTAGTCCCTTGTTTTGGTGGCAGGCCTCTGCCCACCAAAGGAGCTCTAACTATAGGCAAGGTATGACAGGAATCATTGCTTCTAGATCCTGAGAACGTTGACACCATAGGCTTTTTAAATACCATTGTAGTTTCCTCATATGCAGTCTTGCATATGGAATGAGGAGAATGCAGGAGGCCATGAACCTAAAGACATGCAGTATTTGCCTTGCAGGGTTTTTGTGGCCATTAGTTTGAAGTAAGTTGTCAAATGAATTTGTTTCTCTGGCATGAGGAAAGCCATCTGGGAAGTTGTGTTCAAACTTGCTCCCAGGAATATAATTTGGTGACGGGGTACAATATGTGAGTTCTTTTTGTTTATGGTGTACCCCAGACAGGTTAGCACCTTTTATACAAACACCATATGATTCAAAAGTATGTCCTGGCTTTCTGCCTGAATTAGACAATCGTCCAGGTATGGGTATATTTGAATATTTCTTTGCCTGCAAAATGCAATGACTGGAGCTAGGCACTTTGTGAACACCCTACGTGCAGTAGATAAGCCAAAGGGCAGGGCAGAGAACTGATAGTGCGCATGTAGCCTGCTTTGAAGCGTAGGTATCGTCTGCAAGATTCCCCGATTGGGATGGGCAGGTAGGCTTCCTTTAAATCCAGGAAAACTAAGATAGGCAACACAGTATCAAACACTGAAACTAGTTTAATGATAAACAAAACAAAATAAAGTAAAATACAGTAAAAAAGAAGTACTAAGCGCTTTCACCCGTACATATTCTGGGCATCATCAGAGTACTAAATGATTCATTTACCGACGTCCATATTTATACAATTGTCAATTAATAAATTAGTAATTTGATGATAATGGTTACAGCACAACGCCTAACCAGCAACTTTTTAAAGTGAAATTTCCATAAAATACAGACATAGGAACTTGCTAAAATATATCAATATAAACATATATAAATATAGTATAATACTAAAACACACTACATGTATATTACTATATTTTAAATAAAATCCTAAGAAATATATAGTAAATAACTAAAAACATTGTATATTGAAAATATACAGACTTATAGGCACATCCTATATAAAATTTTTTGATAAAAATTACATGAAAATAGTATAGCATAAAAAATATCTGCCAAGGGGTCCAAAATTGAGGCAATAGCCTCATTTATAGATGTTCAATGCAAAGAGACGTTAAATCACCTACCACATATATTGAAGGACTCATGGCATTGCCTAGACAAAGTAAGAGAACATTTAGTTGACATTAATCCCGACATGATTATGGTCACCACTGATATTGTTAATTTGTTCACTGTGATACCACACAAACTAGGTTTAGAAATGTTCGAGGCCAGTTTATTGAAATTTAGTGATATGCACACTGCAAAATGCAAACTTATGGTGGAACTGATGGAAATAGTACTTGAAAATAATTACATTTACATTAATGGTGAATACTTTAGACAAAGCACAGGGGTGGCCATGGGAGCTAGATGTGCTCCTATTTATGCCAATTTAGTGTTAGTCCTTTGGGAAACACAGCATATTTTTACATCTAGTTATTGGCCAAACATTGCTTTACATCTGAGATACCTGGATGATATTCTCATTTTCTGGAAAGGTAATAGAGAAGAATTACTAGAATTTGAAAATTTTTTAACATAATCAACTTTTCTAAATTTTACCAGTAAAATTTTTGAGAATAATTGTGAGTATCTGGACATATTATTCTACACTAGTGATGGTGTGATAGAATCAAACATATTTAGAAAGAAAACTTATTCTAATTCATTTCTGCATTTTGACAGTTGCCATCCTTATTACCAAAAAAAGAATTTGGTTAAAGGACAGATGGTTAGACTCTCACAAATTATAAGTGATGATATATTATTTCACTTGGAGATTGAGAAACTTTCTAATATGTTTTCAGACAGGGGATATCCCCAAGAACTTCTAAGTAATGTTAGAAATGAGATTTATACTAAAAGAAACCATCTATACAAACCTATAATTAAATTTGGATTTGACAATGTTACAGTTAAAAGTATTAACAAGACTAGAAAGGACACTTTCATATTACCTTACAATGAAACATCATTTAATATAGTCAACATTTTGCGAGAGACCTGGACCAGTGTTTTTATGAACAAGGCTGAATTAACAGACATCATAGGTAGTTACCCTAAGGTTACTTATAGCAGAGGTATGACCATGAAAGAGCTTTTTGAGACAAGTACTAATAAGGATGTGTATAAAATGTCAAGGATGAGCAAATGTGGCACATGTAGGACTTGTAAATACATTAACGATGGACCTTATGTTACTACACATAACTATGGGAAAACAATCAGATGTCCTGGATACTGCAACTGTAACACTAAAATGGTTGTGTATTTGGCTACTTGTTCATCTATAGTATGCTGAACAAGATGAACAAGTAGAAAGTTGAGGGAATGTATAGTTGAACAAATTAGAGATACAAAAAAGGAAAAAAACTACGAGTTCCCTATACACACAGTCAAAAATGTCAAAACTGAGATTTTTATTTTTCGTGATAGAGTTGCACTTAATACTAACAAAGGAGGTGATAAGACTTTACTGGGGGCAAAAGAATGCCTATGGCAACTGAGATTAAATGCCAGCATCACACCGGGTATCAATGAACACACATCTATAGCTAGTATATTAAAATACAAGTCATACTTTATTTGATCTTGGCTACAACAATTTAAGTTAGATTGTTATTAACCATATACAAGTATTTAGTTTTTAGGACCTTGAACATCTACTATACCATTTTATATATATAAAATTTTTTTTAGTAACTATTAACAACCAACAGTTGATTGTTATGTATTTTGACTAGAAAACAATTAATCTGTTTATTTAGCATAACACAAGCTTTTACGCACAAGTTTTTATGCTATAGTATTTTCATGTAATTTTTATCAAAAAAAAATTATATAAGATGTGCCTACAAGTCTGTGTATTTTCAATATACAATGTTTTTAGTTATTTACTATATATTTCTTAGGATTTTATTTAAAACTATAGTAATATGCATGTAGTGTGTTTTAGTATTATACTATATTTATATATGTTTATATTGATATATTTTAGCAAGTTCCTAGGTCTGTATTTTATGGAAATTTCGCTGTACTCTGATGATGCCCAGAATATGTACGGATGAAAGCGCTTAGTACTTCTTTTTTACTGTATTTTACTTTATTTTGTTTTATTTATCATTAAACTAGTTTCAGCGTTTGATACTGTGTTGCCTATCTTAGTTTTTCTGGTTCTCTATTGTGGATTTATTCCTTTAAATCCAGTGTTGCCAACCAGGCATCCTTGCCTAGCATAGGAAGCAACTGGTGAAGAGTTAGCATCTTGAATTTTGGGATCACCAAAAAGGTGTTTAGGATAGAAAGGTCCAGGATAAGACGCCATGAGTTGTTTTTTCTGGGTACCAGGAAAAGTCTTGAGTAGAAACCTTGTCCCTTTTCCTCTTCTGGTACAGTTTGAATACCCTTATGCTTAAGAGAGAGAGAGAGAGAACTTGCTTTTGAGCCTCTGCCCACTGATTTGGGGGTAGATCTGGCCAACCGTTTGAGGTTGGTAATGTGTGGAAGTGAAATTTGTATCCTTGGGTAACTATATTTAAAACCCATTTGTCCTGGGTAATCAGTTCCCAGTTTTTTGTCTGCAGAGCAATCTTTCCCCTAAAGGAGCAGACAGTTGAGAAGGGCTTGGAAGTTTTAAAGTTAAGTCATTGAGACAGTTTACCATAGTCTTACTACTCCCTGATTTGGAAGTGTGAGCCCCCCCCCCCACACTGCTTAGTCCTGTGCGTACCTTGGGACTGAAGCCTGGGTGTTCTGTTGGTTCTGAGTTTGGACTGAGAAGGCCTGAAAGAGGCAGGAAAGGACCAATTCTTAGAGGGCCAATGCCTACTAAATCTTGGAGGCTGTACTTGTAGGAAATCTAACAGTTTGCATAGATTTAGCTTATTCCTCCATCTTTTTAAGTACTTCTACTTTGTTGCCAAACAGGCAGTCCTGATTTAAGGGAGCATCCAGCAATTTAGCTTTAACATAATCCGGCAAAGATTGCTCCTTAAGCCAAGCATGTCTTCTAAGTACAGACCCAGAGACAGCAGCCCTGAAAGATGCCTCTAGTGAATCAAAACCACATTGCAAAGTGTGTTTTCCAACTTGTTCAGCAGAATGCATTAAATCCTGTAAATCCTTATTTTCAGCACAGTCAGGAATCAACATCATTTTCTGTTTAAGCAATCCAATAATATGCTGCTGCTGATACTTTAACATATGAAACTGGCACGTTAAGGCCCTGATGGCCAAGGTTGCTGAAGTGTATACCTACTTACCCTATCTATCAAGCACCCTGGAATCTCTCACAGGGAGTAGGATTTTTGGCAGTAGTAGCCTTAATGCCCTTGGGTCCCTGTGAAATGATCTCAGGATCCGCAGTAGGATTTTTAAAAAGGAACTTGTGAGAATCAGGAACCCTGTAATATCTATCAGGTTTTCTGGGAGCAGGAGGTAGAGAGTCAGGGGGTAAGCTAGATTCCGAAAAGGCATCAACAATATCCAGTACAGGGGGGGATAGCTAAAGGCCTGTGTTGGTGCAGGAGTAAGAAATCCCTACGCCTCTTTTTAGAATCAGAGTAACCCTGGCTTTCCCAGCAGAAATGCTCCCCAGGAGTATGCAAGGTTTCACCAAAAGATAAATCCTCTGGAGGGGAAGCAGAGGGTATAAAGTCCTCTGCATCAGAATCCTCACTGGTAGATAAAGGTAAATCCTGGTCATCAGAGGAAACAGAAATTTCAGAATCCTGATCAGAAGTATCATAAGCAAATTCAGTCCTAGGTCTCTTACAGGGGGAAGGCTGGTCTTCAGCCATTCTTATTTGTTTTTTTAGGCATAAAGGCCTGACCATGCGGTCTGGGCATCAGTTTTCTAGGCATGGATCGAGTTATAGGCCTTGAAGAAAAAGATGGCGTCTGTTTAATATGCAAGTCAGTAGGTCTGAATACACCCTCAGAAGCCAGTGCCTGCACAGCGGCTCCAGACCCATCCAAGGTAGAGACATCCACAGGTTCCACAGTTGAAGCATCTCGTGGCATACCGGATTCTGAATGGGTCTCAGCAGAGGCCTGCGAATCTGAAGTAGCAGGTATCAGGGGCTGCGAAAGCGCCTCACTGAGTACCGGCGAGCTGGCGACTAGCTTAGCAGAAGCATCGTCAGCAGCTTTGGACCTAGGCAGCCTGTCTCTGTCTTTATCTTTGCGTTTTTTCGGAATGCTGGTAGTCGGGTGGCTTAACGAAGACACGTATTGATAATTGAACTGAGTACCAAAATATTTAGAAGTTTAAATACACTGATGATGAATAATTTGTTGTTTAAGTAAGGCACAAAACCGACAGTGAGGTACATCGTGGTCAGGGCCTAGGCAATGAATACAGTATGAGTGAAAATCTATGAGGTATTTGCTTTTCACAAGAAATACAGTTATTGACTTTTACTGACATCGGTTTAGAGCAAGAAAAAGTTTCCCCAACGGGGTACTTAGCTTTAGTTGAAGACTTCGGTTCTGAAACTCGAAAATTAAAATTTCAGGAGTCGGACGACCGGCACTTGCGAACTGCTTTTGCTTCGGGCACCACACGGCAAGAAAGACTGATGTAATGGCGTCAGCTGCATGCTTTATACCCCTGACTACCTGACGTCATGGAAGATGAGACAGCAACCGACACAGGACCCAAGACTTTGATAATCAGGCCGACTGAGAGCTACTGCAAGCAGATAACCCAAATGTGATGACTGCAACAGTGAAACACGAAGATAATCAGGAGAACCATTCACTGTGAAGAGGACAACGCTATCCGCTATACCACCTTAAAGGATAAATTACATAAAAAATAAATAGGCTTGGTGAAGGGTCAGCATCACTGGATGCCTGTCTATTTGTAGTGGGGGCTATGGTGGTGTGATTATGTGCCTGCTGGGATACAACCTTAGCAGTAGTTGCAGCACTGTGGATCAATTTACTGGCAAGGTTTAGGTTGAGGGCTTGCATAGTAGTGGTTTGAGCATAACACTCATGCACCAACACCCAAGAGCTGTCTCTACCTACCAGCAGTTGCACATCTTGTACCTTGGCCCTGGCTAGATGTCAGCATGCTGTGTGACAGTGGATGAGATCCATTATGTCAGGGAAAAAACACCATCTACAATAATACACTAACACTTTTAAGGGCTAATTAAGGGCAGCAATAACAGAAAACAAACTTAGTTCCCCCACAGTAAATAGGGCTAAACTGCATAGAATATAGCAGAAACAGTTTAAATTGTGCTAAGCCTTGTTCTACAATCTGCATGGTGTAGTAAACACACACAGTCACATTATCAAGTAAATTTCACTTATCCAAACAGTGACAAACATCAGACATATCCCCTTAAATCAAACATTAAGTAAATGGTTATTACGTTTTAAAAGGTTAGAGATTCCTTTGCCAGAAATGAAAAAAAAAAATTTCCACGAAAAATGCAAATATAGTAATTTGTGGTAAAATCATGATTTAATAATAAAAATAGCTAGAACAGTGTTAAACCAGCAGTAGAGATCATAAAAATGAAAAAAAAAGTGAAAAATGCAATATTTTCCAATCAGAACTTCAAAAAGAAGTTGATAAACGGAAACAGCAGCCCTCTTGGGACCCTGCCAAGAAACAGCCCAAAATTTTAAAACAATCCCAGAATTTCAGTTTCCCAGTACAACTCGTAAAACACTTTAGCAAATCCCTACCACTGCCAAATGGCAGTACCAAACATACAAACACAGTAGTAAATTAGAATTCCCAAAGAAATTAACAGAAACAGTAAATACCAAGTATATTAAAATAAAAAGTTAACACACATTCTTTTTTAAACAAAATAGAAAAAAAAAAACAAAAGTATAGATAATTAAGAGGAATGGAAGTTCCCCAAAAGATTTTATCCAAGTCTGGAAGGTGTAGTCTGCAAATGTAGGCTGTTAAGAAGATTCAACTGTGCAAGTCCTACAGCTAGAACAAAAGCTTAAATAACTGACTTTCTGTGACAGGGGGTTAGGCTTCCACTGATG
The DNA here is from genome assembly GCF_019279795.1 of Protopterus annectens. Taxonomy (NCBI): domain Eukaryota; kingdom Metazoa; phylum Chordata; order Ceratodontiformes; family Protopteridae; genus Protopterus; species Protopterus annectens. The sequence goes on from NC_056746.1 coordinate 528,494,391, forward strand.
GGAGGGGCTTAGCCAATCCCCTATCACAGACCGTCAAAGAAGGGGATTCTGAGCTCTGGAAAGCTGCCAGTGTAGGTATCCGGTGCAGTCACAATACCGATAAGCTACTGAGGCAATGTGGACGATGAACATTTCAAGGTTTGGCATTACTGACTTGTGTATTTCTCAGAAATATACCAGAAAATAAAAAATTCTATGAGGGTCAGAAGCAAAATCAGGGACAGTTGAGAGCTATGAGGGGAGGTCAAAGCAAAATTAGAGGTAGCTCTAGAAGAAAAAATGGGACTGTCAGACAACAGGGATGTTTTTCCAGCTGTGGTGGTAGTTTCGTGTTCCACAATTTTAAATTTGTTTTTAAGGAGGACAGTGAATCCCAACAGGACATTATAGATTTCTTTTTGACTTTGCTAAGGATGCGAACTTGCAGAGGAAGATTGCTGAATAAAAGGTCCAACAGGCTCAGACTCCAAATACAAATTCTCCAAGACTATGCAAAGATCACGACTAGTATCACAGCTGAACACAAGACAAATTTTTACAGTCCTTTGTGTATTAATCAAACAGCATGTTCATGGAATTTGACTTCTATTTTCAAATCTGTTCATCACAACCAAAGCCACAGCTGTAACAGGACCAAAGCTCATGCAAGCTAATATATCATGTCAAAGACGTACAGATATGAAAATCTTTGGCTGAATGACAATTTAACAAAAAAGGAAAAGGCATATCTACCTTATGACAAGAACACACGAAAGTTTCCTTGTGCTCCTGTGCCTTCTAATGTACCAAAACACCTTTAAGGTTAGGAAAGAATTACAAAAGCAGGAAAAAGCACAATCTTATTGGATAAAAGAGGAGGTATTTGTTACTGTTTTTGGAAGTAAAAAGAAAAATAATGGAAACAGAAATGTGAAACTGATACGTTTCCCAGTACATTTTAAAAGTGAAACAAAATGCAGTATACAGTGGAAATAATAAATAGTGGCACTATTCTCTTGCACCATAGCCAAATTATGGAACTCTCTCCCACCCACAATTATCTCCATACCATCATGCACCCACTTCAAAACTTTACTAAAAGCGTACCTAAAAACATGCTGGCTATGCCCTTGCAAAACTTTACTGAAAGTGCACCTAAAAACATGCTGGCTATGCCCTTGCAACTCCCACTCTAATATCACCCACCCCATCCAACCACTATCTTTCTTTCCACTCCACTAACTACCTTGATTAGAGCAAGCTCAGATGCTCATAAGCCTAGTACTTATTATACAGCAGGAACTTCTTATTGTAACATTTGTTAATGTCTGTTATGTACTTCACAGATAAAGATTCTAGTTGTCTACTGATGTACTATGTTCTTCATCTGTAAATATGTTGTAAGTAATTGCTATGTTAAATTGTTAATCACTATGTAATCCAATGTAACTACTGTCTGTTTTTAACTGTGGAGCTTTTCTCCCTGGACCTCCGCTAAAAATGGACATACATCCAGTCGGACACTCCCGGTCAACAAATATAAATAAAATAAATAATAAAATAAAAATGTACACACCCCTGTTAAAATGCCAGGTTTATGAGATATAAAAATTGAGACCACAATAAATCATTTCAAAACTTTTCCCATGTTTAATGTGACCTACAACCTGTACAACTCAATTGAAAAACAAATCTGTTAGGAGAAAAAATATAAAAAATAAAAAAAGTACAATAAGCTGGTTGCGTAAGTGTGTACACCCTTAAACTAATACTTTGTTGACGCACCTTTTGATTTAAATTACAGCATTCAGTCTTCTTGGGTACACACTTGCCATCAATTAAAGAAACAGATTAATCCCAAATAAAGTTGAGCTATTCTAGTATGATTTTCCTGAGATTTACTCGGTTGCCTGCTATAGTAAAAGCCATGGTTCGCAGAGAGCTTACAATGTATCAAAGGGATCTCATTGTTGAAAGGTATCAGTCAGGAGAAAGGTACAAAAGAATTTCCCCATCACTGGATATATCATGGAATACAGTGAAGACAGTCAGCAAAAAGTGGAGAAAATATGGGACAATAGTGACGTTGTAAAGAACTGGACGTCCCTCCAAAATTGATGAAAAGGCGAGATGAAAACTGATCAAAGAGGCTGCCAAGAGACCTACAAAAACACTGAAGGATCTGCAGGAATTTCTGACAAGTACAAGTTGTGTACTACATGTGACAACAATCTCTCATTCTCCATATGTCTGGACTATGGGGTAGGGTTGCAAGACGGAAGCCTTTTCTTACACAGAAAAAACATTCAGCCCTGGCTAAAACTTGCAAAACAATACATCACGTCTCCCATAAGCATGTGGGAAAATGTGTTATGGTCTGATGAGGCCAAAGTTGAACTTTTAGACCACAATTCCAAAAAGTATGTTTGGCACAAAAAACACTTTGCATCACCCAAAGAACACCATCCCCACTGTGAAGCATGGTGGTGGTAGTATCATGCTTTGGGGTTGCTTTTCTCAGCTGGAACTGGGGCTTTAGTTAAGGTGGAGGGAATTATGAACAGTTCCAAATACCAGTCACTTTTGGCCCAAAACCTTCAGAAAGATGAAGATGAAGAGGAATTTCACCTTTCAACATGACAATGACCCCAAGCATACATCCAAATCAACAAAAGAATGGCTTCATCAGAAGAAAATTAAAGTTCTGGAATGGCCCATCCAGAGCCCAGACCTAAATCCAAAAGAAAATCTGTGGGGGTGACCTGAAGAGGGCCTGTGCACAAGAGATGCTCTTGCAATCTGACAGCTTTGGAGAGCTTCTGCAAGGAAGAGTGGACAATATTGCCAAGTCAAGATGTGCCATGCTGATAGACTCCTACCCAAGAAAACTGAATGCTATAATTAAATCAAAAGGTGCTTCAACAAAGTATTAGTTTAAGGGTGTGCACACTTATGCAACCAGCTTATTGTACGTTTTTTATTTTTCCCCTAACAGATTTGTTTTTCAGTTGAAGTGTACAGGTTTACAGGTCACATTAAAGGTGGGAAAAGTTTTGAAATATACTGTGGTCTCATTTTTTTATATCACAAAAACCTGGCATTTTAACAAAGGTTTGACTTTTTCATGTTGCTTGGTGTTAGTAGGAATATGTATTTTTAGAAGTTTTTCAGTAGTTTCATACACTTGAAATGTTTTTATTACATGCTGTTTTTTATATGCTCTTGTATTTTTAAATATTTATATGCTATTTGCCATCTGAAATGTTAATAACAGTTATAATCTATTACTACATCCATTTTAATGTCAATGTTGAATTTTGAAGTTTTAATTTTCACAATACAAGTTTCTGACTTTTTATCTATTTAGAAGTTTCTGACTTTTTATAGTTATGCATTCATACAAAGGCTTTCATTGGTTAACTGTTTAATTGATAAGTGTTTAAATACAGAAGTGATGAAGTGTTTTATTAAAGTCTGAAGAAGCGTCCAGAGTAGACGTGAAAGCGCTAACAACCCATGGAATAAAGTTCTTTTGCTGTTCAAGTATAACATTTTTTATTGATTTTTGCTTTTTTGGTTGATGGTTGGCTTCGATAGTCATGGAGTACCTGCACCTTGATACTGACATTTTAACAAAGGTGAGTACACTTTTTATATCCACTGTATTAATGGACATGTATTTTACAGTGTATTAACACACTAATAAAACAATGTTAAATTTCATTGATGGAGGTTTAACTGAAGCATATAAAATGAGCAGAGATGGAAATGAACAAAATTCCTCAAAGACAAAAGCTGAAGGCACCAGGACAGAAGAGTTTATGTAAAGTTTTGTTATAGTGTGTTTCAAATGAGGGGTCAGCAGTTTGGGAAAGTCTTGTATGTCAAGTGGCCCAGCACCAACACAGTAAAACCTGCTGGCTGCTATACCCAGATCTTTATATTTGATTGCCAAATCCATGTCTTCCAGTGCAGCCACAACGTGTAGTTTCCTATATATTAATTAAAATCACAGGAAATTACAAATGCAAACATTTATAAAAAATTAGGTATGCAATAAATATACAGTAAAATCATTAAAAAGCAGTGAAACACAATTCTTCACAATCTAACTGAACATAAAGCCTTGAGCAAAATTAAATTTTAGCCCAAGTCTTGAAAGGCCACAAATGGGAGCAGCAAATCCAAAGTCTTTCCTCTGATGGTCCCCCTCAGCTTTTAATGCAAAACATATCAAATACTGCATAAAAAACATAGTACAAAGCAGTACACAATGTACAGCATACAGCTTTAAATGAACACATATACATATATTATTTTGGTCTATCACCACCCAGCTGCCATAAGGACCTGTCAAGCTCCTCACTTTACACTAGGGGCCACAGACAGTACAGTTGTGTACATTTACCATAAATGTAGATGTTCACTGTTGCAGTCATAACTGATGGGATTTTCCTGCTGTGGAGGCCCTTTGCTAGCCTGACTACTAGAGAATCTTCTCCTACTCCTGAAGTTGGTGGATGCCTTGACCGAAGTCAAGATGTCTGCCTATAAAGGGAAGCAGCTGGTGCCATAAACTCGGTCCTTTCCTGACTGCAGATTGTAGATAGCTGCCTTCTTGATATTCCAAGCTCCAAGTTCAGAAACTCCAGGGTATGCACTGAGGAGGAGGAAAAAACCTGGACGTAGAGAGAATAACCATCCCAATCCCATGGATGGGGCACGAGGGGAAGGAAGGAAGACAAATACTGCAATAGTGAATACACTCCAACATCTACATTTATGGCAAGGGTAAAACACCTGTACTATGTTCTTAATGTTTCACTACTGCAGTCATAACTTAAAAGATGACTCCCAAAGCTGAATGGCGGGTGGATGGAAAGATCAGAGACAGGAAAGGATGCCCTGCAAGATGGCAGTAGCAAACCCCACTATGGACTTGGAGAAGGTTGGAAAGTGATAATGTATGGAGAAGGTATGTATAGAGGACCAAGTTGTGGCTTCCAAAATGTCCTTATAGTGGCCATCCCTTTGAGAGAAGCGGTAGATGTAGCAGTAACCTTAGTGGAGTGTGACCTCACAGGGTCTGGAGGCTTTCTTTCCTTGACAGCTGTACCAAAACAAGATAAAGTGGGAGATGCATTTAGCTATAGTTTGTTTAGAAACTAGTCTCCCCTCAGCTACAGGAAAAGGCCACAAAAACTAGTCAGAATTCCTGAGTCTGTTTTGTCTCAGGAGTAACACAGTTGCCTATGCACATCCAATGGGAAGAAGGCAGGAAAGTGGATGGTCTGGTTTAAAGAGATGTCTTTAACCACTTTAGGCATAAAGGAAGGGTTGAGTCTTCAGAGAGACTCTGAATGGGTCGAAAGTGATAAATGGTTCTACACACACAAGGGCCTGAAGCTCAGAAACCCTTCTAGCTGAAGTAATGGCTAATAGGAAAGCTGTTTTCCATGTCAGGAATTTAACATCTGTGGAGGCAACTGGCTTGAAATGTGGGAGGGTGATCTCTTCCAGAATGAAACTGAGATCCTATATGAGGTTTCCTTGGGGGGGGGGGGGTCTAATGTGGATAACCCCTCACCGGAACTGTTTCATGACAAGATGGCAGAAAAGAGGATTGAGTAGGCAGATGAGCTGAAATTGAAGGGTGAATTTTTTATAGAATAAGAAAGCCCTTTAGCAAAGAGGGCTGATAAATATGAAAGGATCAGATGCATTTCAGCTTGCAGACAGCTCTGTCCCTTTTGCATGCACCATCTAATGAATCTCTTCATTTGGCAGAGTAAGATTTTCTTGCTTCTTTTAGAATGTCCAGAACCTGTTTGTTGAGAGATGTTTACAGACAGGGGATCAAGGTATCATCCAAGCTGTCAACTTGAGTGTGTTCAGGTTGGGGTGTTTGATGTTGTCCTTGTCTTGTGTTACTAGGTCTGCTCACTGAGGCAAAAAGCATGGTTTCTTCTTGCTTAGACTAAGCAACAGAGGATACCAGTGTTGTCCTGGCCAATCTAGGATATTAGAATGACCCTTGGCCCTTCTTTCCTTACCTTCAGCAGTATCCTGGGGAGCAAGGGTATTGGGGGAAGGCATATAGAAAAAGGCCAGCCCAAGGGAAGAAGGCATCTGTCCTTCAGGCTGACCTTGTTTTGGTCCTTGAGAAAAACCTTTTCTTCAAGTGAGAGTTTTCTTTGGTGGTAAATAGGTCTATCTGTGGTGGCACCCCCCCCCCCCATTCTTTGGCTATGCTGAGAAGAACTTACTGATGCAGTTGCCACCCATGAGGGTCTGACAGGCTCCTGCTTAGGTGATCCACCAGTTGATTGTTTTCTCCTGGTAGGTACTGTGCCACGAAGCTCAGGGAGTTTGCAATTTCCCAAAGGTCCATGGCTAGGCAACAAAAATGGTAGAGAGTGAGCCCCCTCCCCACTTATGTACCACATAACAGTGGTACTGTGTCTTTACTAGGAGTACTCCTGGTTTCCATTGGTCCTTAATGGCAATCAGGCCTTTCTGGAATGCCATCAGTTATTTTAGGTTGATGTGTTTGTTCCTGAACTGGGAGTCCCATTTGACCTGTGTCTGGATGTAATTGTAGTGGGCTGGCTCCCCAGGCTACTTCTGAGGCATCTGTGGTCATACTTTGGTCCTGAGGGATGAACTTGAAGGGAAGGCCCAAACTGAGGGAGCATGCTTGGGTCCAGCAGGGTCAACTCTTACGAGACAAGGAAGAAGCTTCACCCAGACAAAGGATTGAGAATGTTGGTACTACTTCAGCTTCCCCATATGTAGTCTGGCCAGAGGGATCACAAAGATGCAAGAAGCCATGTAACCCAAGGCTCTGAGGAACTGTCTGGCTGTGAGGTAGCTCATGACAAGGAGCTTTTGGAAGTAGAGAGCTAGAAAGGTAGCTTTGTCTAGAGGAAGAAAGGCTTTCTGAAACTACGAGTCCAGTACAGCCCCCGGAAACAAAATCTTGTTTGCAGGGATGGTCAGACACTTTTGGGCACTGATGGTGAACCTTTGAGAAGCCAGGATCTTTTAGGAGTTAAGCAATGAGCTTTGAGTTTTTTGAGACCTGTTGCCTGAATGAGGCTGTCATCTAAGTAGGGATAAATCTGAATGCCTTTGACCTGTAGGCAGCTATCACTGGGGCTGGCATTTTATGAAGACCCTGGCTGCGGTAGATAAACCACAGGGAAAGGCAGAGAATTGATAATGCTTCACACCTGCTCAGAAGCACAAGAACCTCCTGTGAAATTTCTTTTACTGGAATGCGGATTTATGCGTCCTTTAACTCTAAGGTTACCATTAAAGCTTTGGGAGTGATCATGGGCACCAATTTTGAATTTTGGTACCTGCAAGAATTGATTTAACCTTGACAAGTCCAAAATCTACCTCCAGGTACCCTTTTTTATGGGGACTAGAAAAAGCCTCTAGTAGAAACCTTTTCCTTGTAATGAGTTTGGTACTGGTTTCACAGACCATCGGGTGCACAGGACAGTACAGTTGTGTACACCTACCATAAATGTAGATGTTCGAGTGTCTTCACTGTTGCAGTCATAACTGTAAGGTGTTCCTGCCGGCAGGCAGCCCAAGGTCGGGCAGAATTCCAAAGTCTGGGTCCGGTGTCGGCTGTACCAGCAAGTACCCTGACGTCAGAACGCAGAGGTATAAAGCAGTCAGCCGACGCCATCTTCTCCAGCCTTTCTTGCCCCAGATGTCAGAAGCCCCCAGTAAACCAAAAGGTGTCCAAAAAGGAAACACAAATACACCACAAAAGAAGTGGAAGAGGAAACAAACAATAATAATAAGAGGGGATAGGTGGGAGGGAAACACCGACTGCAACAGTGAAGACACTCGAACATCTACATTTATGGTAGGTGTACACAACTGTACTATGTTCTTCGTGTTTCACTGTTGCAGTCATAACTGTAGGGTGGAATCCCAAAGCAGTGAAAGAGGGAGGAGGCTATGCAGACGTAGGGGCAGCAAGAAGACCCTGCAAAACAGCAGAGGCAAAGCCTGCCCTAGACTTAGGATACAGAGGGAGATTATAGTGCTTGGAAAACGTATGCACTGAATTCCAAGTGGCAGCTTCCAAAATATCTTTGGTAGGAACTCCTCTGAGAAAAGCTGCTGAAGTGGCAGCTGCTCTAGTAGAATGACTAACAGTACCTGGAATCTGTTTCCCATAGTGAGAGTAACAAAACCTAATTCCATGAGCAATCCATTTGGAAATAGTTTGTTTAGAAATAGCCTTACCTAGAGAACTGGAGGCATAAGAGATAAGCAATTGATCAGTTTTCCTGAAAACTTTAGTTTTGTCCAGGTAAAATCGTAGCTGTCTGTGTACGTCCAATGAATGTAAAATCCTTTCCCCTTTATTATGAGAATTAGGAAAGAAGGTAGGAAGGTGAATAGTCTGATTTAGAGCCACTTTCGAAATCACCTTAGGCATAAATGTAGGATTGGTCCTCAAGGAAACTCTGTCTTGGTGGAAAATAATATATGGTTCCACAGCCATGGGAGCTTGCAACTCTGAAACCCTTCTGGCAGAAGTCAATGCTAACAAAATAGCTGTCTTCCAGGATAAGAACTTGATATCTGAAGCCGCAGCAGACTCAAAAGGAGGCAAAGTAAGTTTCTCCAAGACATAATTAAGATCCCAAACAGGAACAGGAGGAGTTCTGGGAGGTCTTAAATTCTTAGCCCATCTCAAAAATTGTCTCATCAATTGGTGAGAAAAGATGGGAGGATCAGTGTTGAAATGAGCCGAGATAGCAGAAGCATGAATTTTGATGGATGAAAAAGAGAGGCCTTTAAGCAAAAGGTCTGAGAGGTAAAGTAAAATAGAGGAAATATCAGGCAAAATAGGGTTAGAACCTCAGTCCTGCATCCAAATACAAAATCTTTTCCATTTAGAAGCATAAGATTTCCTAGTGCTAGGTCGTCTAGCTTCTAAAAGAACATCCAAAACTTGTTTGGGAAGAGCAGAAGGAATCAAAGGCCCTTGAAGAGCCAAGCTGCCAGACATAGGGTCGTGAGTTGAGGATGTAGCATCTGACCCTGATGCTGGGACAGAAGAGAAGGGTTCAGAGGTAGAATCCAAGGAGGTTCCAAGAACAGGCGCTTTAAGGTTGGATACCAAAACTGCCGAGGCCAATTTGGAGCTATCAGAATGATCGTCTTGGGCTTGTCCTGTTTTATTTTCAGTAATACCCGAGGAAGAAGAGGAAGAGGAGGGAAGGCATATCCCGAAAGGTTCCTCCAGCTGAATGACAGGGCATTCACTTTCCAAGCTGTTTTGTGAAAGGACCTGGTGCAAAAGAGAGGCAGCTGATGATTGAGATGGGATGCAAACAGATCTGAGGACAACCCCAAACTGCAGTAATCTTGCTGAATAGGCTGGGGTCCAGCATCCATTCGTGAGGATCCAAAAGGTTTCTGCTTAGGCTGTGCTAAGAGATTCTGTTTTCCTGGAATGAATTGAGCTTGAATATGCAGATTCAGATTTAAAGCCGTGTCCCATAAATTCATGGCTAGTCTGCAGAGGGGGTAAGAATGAAAGCCCCCTTGCTTGTTTATGTACCACATGACTGTGGTATTGTCTGTACGAATCAGAAGAGGCCCCGGATTTAGATGTTTTTGGAAGGCTAGAAGAGCATTTTGAACTGCCAACATTTCCTTCAAGTTGATGTGCCAGGCTAGATGCTTCTTTGTCCAAGAACCCTGCTGGCAAAGATTTTGAAAATGAGCTCCCCAAGCATAATCCGAAGCGTCCGTGGTTATGGTCTGAGAAAGTTGAGGCAGACGGAAGGGATTCCCTTAGTTTAAAGCACAAGCCCTGGACCACCAAAGGAACTCCTTCTGGAGGCAGGGAATCAGTGGAATAATTGTGTCCAGACTGTGGTAATGCTGTGACCATACACTCTTTAGGTACCATTGAAGTTTTCTCATGTGAAGTCTTGCATTTGGAATAAACAGGATGCAAGAAGCCATGTAGCCCAATGCCTGCAGGAAATTCCTTGCAGTGAGCTGAGTTAAAGTAGCCAAGGTTTTGAAAATTGAGGCCAGCTGTAATTGTTTTTCTGGAGTGAGGAAGGCCCTTTGCAAGTTTGTGTCTAGAAAAGCTCCCAAAAAGATCATTTGCTGAGAGGGGATCAAATGTGACTTTTTTGTGTTCACTGAAAATCCCAGTATAAGGAGAAGATGTTGAACAAAATGCAGATGCTGAAGTAAAAGGTCTTTGCTGTCCACCTGAATCAGGCAGTCGTCCAGGTAGGGGTAAATTTGAATCCCTTGGAGTCTGCAATAAGCTACTACTGGAGCCAGGCACTTGGTAAAGACTCTGGGCGCAGTAGATAAACCAAAGGGCAGTACAGAGAATTGAAAGTGCCTCGATCCTGCCTTGACCTGAGGTATTTCCTGCGTTCCTGCCTGATGGGAATGTGCAGGTAGGCTTCTTTCAAGTCCAAAGTCACCATCCAGGCATCCTGGGAGAGCATTGGAAGAAGTTGTTGTAAAGTAAGCATCTTGAATTTTGGAATTTCCAGGAAGGTGTTTAATACCGAAAGTTCCAGAATCGGTCTCCATGAATTTTGCTTTCTTGGAACTAGAAATAGTCTTGAGTAAAAACCTTTTCCCATCTCTGAAAGTGGAACAGGCTCTATGGCTCTCATGGCCAATAAGGCGTCCACTTGATTTAAGGCCTCTGACCCCTGATGTTTTGGCAGATCTGGCCAACTGATAGACCTTGGCAGAGTATGAAAGTGGAATTTGTAACCTTTTAAAATCACGTCTAAAACCTATTTGTCCTGGGTAATCTGAGTCCAATTTTGGTAGAAAAGAGAAAGTTTTCCTCCGAGAGGGGCTTCCAGGCAAAGAGGACCTGTAGCCCAGCAGAGGGAGTCATTGGGTCTGCTTCCTTTGTGATTGAGATCTGTCTTCACCCCTTCTATGTGATGAAGCAGTCCATTGTCTGGACCTGTAAGAGGCCTGTGCCTGAGCTCAACCTCTGGGGCGTCTATATCTTCCCCTTTGAGGCCTGTCAGACGTGGGGAAGGACCAATTTTTGGAGGGCCAATTCCTAGAAAATCTAGGAGGCTGACCCTGTAAGAAATCTTTCACAGTCTGCATAGATTTTGCCTTTTCTTCCATCTTTTTAATAACCTCCTCAGCCTTGGATCCAAATAAAACATCATGCTGAACAGGGGCATCTAACAGTTTAGCTTTAACCTGCTCAGGTAAATTCTGCTCACGAAGCCAAGCATGTCTCCTGATAACAGTACCAGAGGCTGCAGCCCTGCAAGAAGCTTCCAAGGCATCAAAACCACAATGTAAACTATGTTTGCTAACTTGTTCAGTTGCATGCAATACATCCTGTAATTCCTTGTCCTCTGCACATGCAGGAAAGATAGAAAGCCTTTGCTTTAAAACAGACAAAAGAAATTGCTGATACTTGAACATGTGAAACTGGCAATTTAAAGCTCTAATAGAAAGAGTAGCAGAAGTATAAACCTTTTTGCCCCACCTGTCCAAGGCACGAGAATCCTTTTCAGAGGGAATAGGATTTTTAGATGAAGCAGCCTTAGAACCCTGAGAAATAGTTTCAGGATCTGCAGAAGGGTTCTTAAATAAGAATTGATGGGAATCAGGGACTCTGTAAAATCTATCAGGCTTAGAAGGAGCAGGCGGCAAGGAATCAGGATTCAGGTTAGCTTCAGAGAAAGCATCATCCACAACATCAAGTACAGGAGGAATAGCCAAAGGCTTGTGTTGAGGGAGAAGGAGAAATTCCCTAAGTCTCTTCTTGGAAGCAGAGTAATCTTGACCTTCCCAATGAAAATGCTCTCTCATCTCATGTAAGGTTTCCCCAAAAGAGAAATCTTCAGGGGGAGAAGCAGAGAGTAAAGAGTCCTCTGCATCAGAATCCTCATAAGGAGGAAAAGAATAATCCTGTTCAGAGGAAGAGACAGAAGACATAGAAGCCTGATCAGAGGAATCATAAGGTATATCCTTGTCTAGGCCTTTTTTCAGGAGGAGGGTGAGAACCCCTAATCATTGTAAGCAAATCCTCAGCCATCCGTAGTAATTGCTTCTGGGACTTGGGAGCTGCATCCGAAGCAGCTTGAGAAGAAACCCTTGGTTTAACAGGAGTCTTTGACTTTGCCTTTGTAGAAATAGTGATATGAGAAGGCCTGAAAACCCCCTCAGAAGCCGGTACCTGCACAGCGGTTCCGGACCCATCTGAAGGAGCGACGTCCGAAGGTCCTGCAGCAGATAAAATACTAGGCCTAGATGGCTCCCCATGGGAGTCCGTGTCGGCCATCGGTTCCGAAGTGGCGGACGACAGGGGCTGCAAAAGCGCCTCACTGACGACCGCCGAACCCGAAGCTGGCTCCGGCTGCAAAGAATCCTGTTTGGACCTCGGAGGCCTATCCTTGTCCTTGCGTTTCTTTTGAATTCCGGTTGTCGGTAAGGTATCCAACGACATCCTGTAATTGAATCGTCTACCGAAATAATTCAAGGCCCAATCGTACCTACGCTTGATAGTGCGAGAATTAAACCTGGCACAGAACCGACAGCAAGAAACGCCGTGGTCAGGGCCTAAGCAAGGTAGACAGTAAGAGTGGAAATCTTTATGAGGTATTTGTTTTCCACACGATATACAATTATTAACTTTTTCTGACATCGGAGGAGCAAGAAAAAGATTCCCCAATGGGGTACTTAGCTTGAGAAGAGAAGTAAAAACTTCGGACCGACGACAATCAAAGCACGTTGTCCTGAATGCGCCAACCAATGACTTGCGAGCTGCTTTCCACCGCACGGCAAGAAAGAATGGAGAAGATGGCGTCGGCTGACAGCTTTATACCTCTGCGTTCTGACGTCAGGGTACTTGCTGGTACAGCCGACACCGGACCCAGACTTTGGAATTCTGGCCGACCTTGGGCTGCCTGCCGGCAGGAACACCCTACAGTTATGACTGCAACAGTGAAACACGAAGAACATCTGTACTTGCTACAAAGGCCTCTGTCTTTTGGTTTAGAGGAATATATGCAAAGCCCTTTTCAAATTGGAGGCTGTTGGAATTGGAGTATGTAACAACTTTGAATGATTTCCAGTACCCAATGATCCCGGATAATGACTGTCCAGTTCTTTTGAAGAGGGACAGATTTCATCCTGGTCTGAGAGTGAAGGGGTTTGACTTGAAGGGAGGAGAAGGAGAAGTGTTGCTTAAGAATCATGATTCTTTCCCTTGGGTCCTTGGTGGCAGGCTCCCTCAGGTCTGCTGGCATCTGCTTGCCACTATCTTGGACACTGATTCTGTCTGACTCATTTTCCTTCAAGGTCTTGTAGGTCTAGGTTTAGACTGGGAGTCAGGAAAGGACCAGTGTTTGTTAGGGTAATTGCAGCTGAAGTGAGGATGCTGAACCTCAAAAAAAATCCCTGACAGTTTGCATGAACTTGGTCTTATCCTCCATCACCTTAAACACGGCTTCAGCTTTGGGGTTAAAAGAATTTGTCCAGAGGAGCATTCAAGAAACTAGATTTAACATGTTTATGGAGAGACTGTTCCCTCTGCCTTGCTGGAAGCTTCCACAACATAATAGTCACAATGTAAAGAGTGCTTAGCTACTTAACAAGAACTACACAAATCTAGCAGTTCCTTGGAAAGGATTTTATTTTCAATCCCCACCATTTTTTGCTTCATGTGCTCTAAAATGGTTTCCTGATGCTTTACAGTGTGAAACTGGCAGTTCAAAGCCTTCATGACAAAGGTAGCAGAGGTGCAGACTTTCTTTTCAAACATGCCCAAGGTTGCTTCCTTTGTTATTTGGCATTTGAGGTACGAGCTTTAGCTGCCTTAGGGGCCCCCTTATCAAACCAGCCTGAATGGGAAAGTGCATGTATCTTTTACCTATATAAACCCAACCTATCACCATCAACAGTGTTTAAGGCAAAATAAAGTAACACAGAGCAGCTATGCTACAGTCCTTCAAGAGTTTAGCTGCTTGCAAGAATTTACTTGTCTTTTGATCGCCAGGAAAGTTAGACTGAGCCAATCGCCATTTTCAATGGGGCCCCTGAGTAGAAAAGCTCCACAATAGATTCAAAAACATTTTAACAGCAGTTGAGTAATTATATATAAAGGGATAAAGCCCCATAACAGATTAAATATTTTACAATAAGATGGGGAGAGAGAGTCCACAAAAAAACAATTTACAGTACCTGAAAAGTAACTGTGTACAAGAGGAGAAAATCTAATAGAAAAACAGATTGAAAACATTTACAGAAATATTAATACAACATGTACTACAAGTAGCAAGACACGCTGCGGAAGTGGACAGTCTATGTCAAGCAAATACACAGTTATTCAAAATACTATTTCTTATAATGTATGGAGGTGAAAAAGAACAGTTGTGTACACTTACCATAAATGTAGATGTTAGAGTGTATTCACTGTTGCAGTCATTACATTTGGGTTATCTGCTTGCAGTAGCCCTCAGTCGGCCTGATTAAAGTCTTGGGTCCTGCATCGGATGCTGTCCCTTCTTCCATGACGTCAGGTCGTCAGGGGTATAAAACATGCAGCAGACACCATTACATCAGTTTTTCTTGCCCCAGATGTCAGGTGCCCCCCTAATGGGAAGCAATTAAATCTATAATTACAAGGATATACCTCCAACAAAAAAGCAAATACACCAAAAAGCTTTTTGAGCATAGTAAGGGAGAGTAGAGGCATAGCCAAAAGAAGAAAAGGGGGCTAGAGAGAGGGTAACCAGGAATGCAACAGTGAATAGACTCAGACATCTACATTTATATTAAGTGTACACAACTGTACTATATTCTCCGTGTTTCACTGTTGGTCATTACATTTGGGTAGATTCCCAAAGCTAAGGTTGGGAGGAGGAATTTAAATATAATTAGGACCAGCTATAAGGCCCTGCAAGACTGCAGTGGCAAAGCCAGCTCTGGATTTAGAGAAACTTGGCAAATGCTAATGCTTGGTGAAAGTATGTACAGCCAGGTAGCAGTTTCTAGGATGCCCCTGGTAGGAACGCCCCTGAGAAAGGCTGTGGAGGTAGATGCAGCCCTGGTTGAATAGGGTCTGATGCCCTGTGCAATAGGTTTTCCATGGTGCTTATAGCAAAAATGAATGTAGTGGCCTATCCATTTTGAAATGGCTTGCTTTGAAAAAGCTTTCCCCTCTGTCCCTGCAGCAAATGCCACCAGCAATTCAGATTACCTTTGAGGTTTAGTCCTGTCCAAGTAAATTCTAAGTTGTCTGTGCACATCTAAGGAGTGCAGTATCCATTCCCCTTTATTCTGTGCGTTAGGAAAGAAGGTAGGCAAATGAATGGACTGATTAAGAGCCACAATGGATACCACCTTATGCATGAAGGAGGGATTGGCTCTGAGGAACACCCTGTCCGCATGAAAGATGATGAAAGGCTCCACTGCCATAAGGGCCTGCAATTCAGATGCCCTTCTTGCAAAAGTGATTGTTAAAAGGAAAGCTGTTTTCCAGAAAAATAATTTGAAGTCTGCAGTAGCAGCTGGCTCGAAAGGAAGAAGAGTGAGTTTCTCCAAGACAAATTTAAGGTCCCAGGCTGGAGTTGGAGCTCTCCTGGGTGGCCTTAAATTTTTGGCCCCTCTGAGGAACTGATTGAGCAATGGGTGAGAGAAGAGGGGAGGCTCTGTGCTGTAATGAGCTGAGGCATGAATTTTGATGGAGGACAAGGACAAGCCCTTATGAAGCATCTGTCAAGTATTGTAGAATCTGAGGTAAATTGGGCGCTGCTCATCCCTTGAGATTGATTCCAGGCACAAAATCTTTTCCATTTTGCAGCATAAGATTTTCTAATACTAGGCCTCCTTGCCTCTAAAATGATATCCATCACTGATTTACTGAGGGATGGTAAAGGAGGGATTAGGTAATTAGCCAGGCTGCTAGGTTCAGGGTGTGCAGCTGAGGGTGCAGAATCTGGTTCTCTTGCTGAGACAACAGGGAAGAAGTCTGAGGCAGGTGCCATGGGGCCAAGCGTAAATCACTGCGCAAGAGGGGGTACACCAGTGTTGGCATGGCCAGTCTGGTGCAATTAAAATCATCCCTGGCTTGTCCTGTTTGATCTTTAGTAGTACCTTGGAGAGCAGAGGCAGAGGAGGAAAGGCATAAACTGGTAGGTTTTTCCAGCTGAAGGATAGAGCATCCACTTTCCAAGCTAGCTTGTGGGGAATCCTTGTGCAAAATTTGTCCAATTGATGGTTCTGGGGGGAGGCAAACAGGTCTATATCTGGGCTCCCCCCCACTTGGTTGTCAACATGTTGAAAATCCTTGGTTCCAGTTTCCACTCGTGTGGGTCCATGAGGTTTCTGCTTAGTCCATCTGCCAGTGTATTTAGTTTTCTTGGCAGGAACTGAGCTTGCAGATTCACTTGGTAGCTCAAGGATGTGTTCCACAATGCCATAGCTAGTCTGCAGAGGGGGTAAGAATGTGCACCCCACTGCTTGTTTATGTACCACATGACAGTGGTGCTGTCCGTCTTTACCATTAGTTGTCCTGGAAGAATGTGGTCCTTGAAGGCTGTCAGAGCATTCTGTACAGCTAACATTTCCTTTTGATTTATGTGCAGGTGCATTTGACTTGGGTTCCATTTGCCCTGAATGCACTTCCTTGCCATGTGAGCCCCCCCATGCATAGTCTGATGCATCTGTTAAGGTTTGGGCAGCAGTGGGTAGTATGAATGGTAATCCCCTGTTTTGGTGGTAGGTCCTTGCCCACCAAAGGAACTCTAGGCGTAGGCAAGGTATGATAGGAATCATTGCTTCTAGATCCTGTGAATGTTGACACCATAGGCTTTTGAGTTACCATTGTAGCTTCCTCATATGCAGCCTTGCATATGGAATTAGAAGAATGCAGGAGGCCTTGAACCCCAAGGCTTGCAGTATTTGCCTTGCAGATAGCTGAGTTTTTGTGGCCACTTATTTGAAGTAGGTTGTCAAATGATTCTGTTTCTCTGGCGTGAGGAAAGCCATCTGGGAAGTTGTATTCAAGCTTGCTCCCAGGAATATAATTTGTTGACATGGTACCAGGGGTGATTTCTTTTTGTTTATGGTGTACTCCAGACAAGTCAAGAAGAGGCAGGCTAGCAAGTATTGTAGGTGCACAGGCCAAACTAACTTTGGTAAACATGATTAAAAAAAGCCAGCACCTTGGAAGAATGAAGCATCCACATTTATTGGAACCAGACCGGTTTCAGCATAAAGCTTTCATCAGTGGTACATACCCCAGACAAGTCAGCATCCTCTGAACAAAGACCAGATGATTCAAAAGTATGTCCTGGCTTTCTGCCTGAATTAGACAATCGTCCAGGTATGGTTATATTTGAACATTTCTTTGCCTGCAAAATGCAATGATTGGTGCTACGCACTTCGTGAATACCCTGGGCGCAGTAGATAAGCCAAAGGGCAGTGCAGAGAACTGATAGTGCATGTAGCCTGCTTTGAAGCGTAGGCATCTTCTGCAAGCCTCCCTGATAGGGATGTGCAGGTATGCTTCTTTTAAGTCTAGTGTCGAAAACCATGCATCTTTGCCTAGCATAGGAAGCAGCTGGCGAAGAATCAGCATTTTGAATTTTGGAATCACCAGAAAGGTGTTTAGAATAGAAAGGTCCAGGATAGGACGCCATGTATTGTCTTTTCTGGGTAAAAGGAAAAGTCTCGAATAGAAACCTTGTCCCTTTTCCTCTTCTGGTACCAACCGAATAGCCCCCATGCTTACGAGAGAGAGAAAACTTGATTTTGAGCCTCTGCCCACTGATTTGGGGGTAGATGGCCATCCGCTTGGTGTTGGTAATGTGTGGAAGTGAAATCTGTATCCTTGGGACACTATTTAAAACCCCTTTGTCCTGGGTAATGAGTTCCCAGTTTTTGGCCTGCAGACCAATCTTTCCTCCTAAAGAAGCATTCAGTCGGGAAGTGCTTGGAAGTTTTAAAAACAAGTCATTGAGACAGTTTTCAATAGGGGGGAGTCTTACTTCTCCCAAACTTGGGTGGAGAAATCCCCCACTGCTTAGTCTTGTGTGTATCCTGGGACTGAAATCTGGGGTTTCTGCTGTGCCTGGGTTTGGCTTGAGAAGACCTGGAAGGGGCTGGAAAGGATCAATTCTTAGAGGGCAAATGCCTACTAAATCTAGGAGGCTGAACTTGCAAGAAATTTTTAACAATTTGCATAGATTTAGCTTTATCTTCCATCTCTTTAAGAACTTCCTCAGCTTTGTTGCCAAACAGACGGTTCTGATTTAAGGGAGCATCCAACAGTTTAGCTTTAACATGATCAGGCAAAGATTGCTCCTTAAGCTAAGCATGCCTTCTGAGCACAAACCCAGTAACAGAGCCCTGCAAGAGGCCTCTAATGAATCAAATCCACATTGCAAAGTATGTTTACCAACCTGTTCAGCAGAATGCATTAAATCCTGTAATTCTTTATTTTCAGCACAGTCAGGAATCAACATCATTTTCTGTTTAAGCAACCCAATAACATGTTGTTGATACTTTAACATATGAAACTGGCAGTTTAAAGCCCTAATGGCCAAGGTTGCAGAAGTGTAAAAGTACAGTTGTGTACCTACCATAAATGTAGATGTTTGAGTGTATTCATTGTTGCAGTCATTACTCTTGGGTTATCCTGCTGGCAGGCTACCCTCAGTCAGCCAGAATTCCAATGTCTAGGTCCGGCGTCAGTTGCTGTCGCCTCTTCCCTGACGTCAGTGCACCAGGGGTATAAAAGATGCAGCCAACGCCATTTTCTTCAGTTTTTCTTGCCCCAGATGTCAGGTGCCCCCAAATTGGTAGGCTGAAAAAATATGCCAATAAAAATGCAAGCACAAAAATAACATTTCCTTCATCTACAAGCAAATACACCAAATAGGTTGTATAGGATAGAGAAGTGCAGATAAGTCCCAGCAAAGAGAAGGGGGATGGTGGGTGGGTAACCTGGACTGCAACAGTGAATACACTCGAACATCTACATTTATGGTAGGTACACAAATGTACTATGTTCATTGTGTTTCACTGTTGCAGTCATTACTCTTGGGGTAAATCCCAAAGATGAGGATGGGTGGCTGGGCTAAATAGGATTAGGACAGGCTATGAGGCCCTGCAGGACTGCAGTGGCAAAGCCTGCTCTGGACTTTGAGTAAAGAGGTAAGTGGTAGTGCTTTGTGAAGGTGTCCACTGAACTTCAGGTTGCAGCCTCTAAGATATCTTTGGTTGGTACTCCTCTGAAGAAGGCTGCTAAAGTGGCTGCTGCTCTGGTGGAATGAGGCCTAATGCCCTTAGGCACCGATTTGCCATGTTGAGAATAGTAGAAAGGGATGCAATGGCCTATCCATTTAGAAATAGTCTGTTTTGAGACAGCCTTTCCTTGTGATCCTGCAGCATATGACACTAAAAGTTGCTCAGTCTTTCTGAAAGCTTTAGTTCTGTTCAAGTAAAAGCGTAGCTCCTGTGTATGTCCAAAGAATGCAGAATTTTCTCACCCTTGTTCTGTGGATTTGGATAAAAGGTAGGCAAGTGAATGGTTTGGTTGAGGGCCACACTGGACACCACCTTAGGCATAAATGTAGTGTTTGTCCACAGAGAAACCCTGTCTGGATGAAAAATGATAAAAGGTTACACAGCCATGAGTGCTTGTAACTCCGAGACTCGCCTTGCAGAGGTTATTGCTAGGAGCAGAGCTGTTTTCCAGGATAAGAATTTTATATCTGCTGTTGATGCTGGCTAGAAAGGAGGCAGTGTGAGTTTTTCCAAAACATAATTGAGGTCCCAGGCCAGAATTGGTGTTCTCCTTGGAGGCCTAATGTTTTTGGCCCCTCTGAGGTACTGCCTTATTAAAGAATGAGAAAAGATAGGTGGTTCTGCTTTGTAATGGGCTGAAATGGCAGAGGCATGAATCTTAATTGATGAGAAAGAAAGGCCTTTGTTCAGCATCTCAGTTAGGTATTGTAAAATCTGAGGGATATCTGGTACACACATGTCAATGCCTTGTTCCTGGTTCCAAGCACAGAATCTCTTCCATTTCTCTGCATAAGATTTTCTGGTCCTGGGCCTCCTGGCCTCCAAGATAACATCCAAAACAGCTTTTAAAAGAGGAGTGTTCTGAATGGCTACATTATCCGCCATGCTGCCAGATTTACGGTTCTAAGTTGGCTGTGCAAAATCTGATTGTTTTGTTAGGTCAGCAAGTGAGAAGTTTGAGGCAATATCCATGCTGGATCTTGAGACAAGCTCTTTAGGACTGGGTACCAGTGCTGTTGTGGCCAGTCTGGTGCAATCAGTATCATTTTGAGAGGGCACTAGTTTTGATTTCTTTTTGTTTACTGTGTACCCAAGGCCAATTAGTAATCTTTTTACAAACGCCAGATGTAGAAGAATATCTTTGTTCTCCGCTTGAATTAGGCAGTCATCCAAGTAGGGATATATTTGAATTCCTTTTTGTCTGCAAAACGCAATTACTGGTGCCAGGCATTTTGTGAAGACCCTGGGCGCAGTAGATAAGCCAAAGGGCAGTGCAGAGAATTGGTAATGCATTGAGCCAGCTATGAATCTGAGGTATCTTCTGCAAGATTGTCTGATTGGGACATGCAGGTATGCCTCTTTTAGGTCCAAAGTTACGAGCCAAGCCTTCTTGCCCAGCATGGGCAGTAGCTGCTGTAGAGTCAACATCTTGAATTTTGGAACTTCCAGAAACGTATTTAGTATAGACAGGTCCAGTATTGTTCTCCAGGTTTTGTCCTTTCTGGGTACTAGGAAAAGTCTGGAGTAAAATCTTTGCCCCTGCTCTTGTTGTGGTACTTGCTGAATGGCCCTCATGTCCATGAGGGCTGTAATTTGTTTTTGTGCCTCTGCCCATTGATTGTGTGGCAGGTCTGGCATAACTTTTGACCTTGGTAGTGTGTGAAAATGGAACCTGTAGCCTTGGGGCACTATGTTCAGGACCCATTTGTCTTGGGTAACCATTTGCCAATTTGATGAAAAAAATGCTAGTTTTCCCCCTAAGGGGGCTGCCAAAATAAAAGTGCTTGGATCTGGTAAAGGAAAGTCATTGGGACCGTTTCCTGTAAGGCTGTGATTTGTCTTCTCTGCTTTTGGAGGTAGGAGCACCCCATTGTTTAGGCCTGTATGAGCCTTGGGGCTGAGATCTGCCTCTGGGACGCCTGTATCTGCCTCTTTGTGGCCTGTCTGACACTGGAAAGGACTAATTTTTAGAAGGCCAGTTTCTGCTAAACCTGGGTGGCTGTACCTGTAAGAAATCCTTGACTGTCTGCATGGATTTTGCGTTATCCTCCATTTTATTCAACACCTCTTCTGCTTTAGTACCAAACAAAGTATCATGCTGTAATTGTGCATCTAATATTTTTGCTTTAACATGATCAGGCAGATTCTGTTCCTTTAATCCAGCATGCCTTCTAAACAAAACCTGTAACAGCGACCCTGCAAGAGGCCTCCAGTGAATCATAACCACATTGCAAAGTATGCTTTCCCACTTGTTCAGTTGCATGCAATAAATCCTGCAATTCCTTGTTCTCTGAACATTCAGTATTTGTCAACAATTTCTGTTTAAGCAGTGACATTAAATATTGCTGATATTTAAGCATATGAAACTGACAATTTAAAGCCCTTACAGCCAGGGTAGTAGAAGTGTAGACCCCCCCCCCCCATCTGTCTAGAGCCCTAGAATCTCTATCAGAGGGGACAGGGTTTTTTGGAGTGGAAGCTTTGACCTCTTTGGGACCCTGAGCTATAGTTTCTGGGTCAGCAGTGGGGTTTTTATATAGGGATTTATGAGAATCCGGGACCCTGTAGTATCTGTCTGACTTAGCAGGTGCAGGGGGTAAAGAGTCAGGAGACAGGCCGGACTCTGAAAATACATCTACAATGTCTAGAACAGGTGGAATAAAAGGGTCTGTGCTGAGGAAGTAGCAGAAAGTCCCCGAGCCTTTTCTTAGATTCAGAATAATCTTGGCTTTCCCAATGGAAATGCTCCCTCATGGTATGCAGGGTTTCCCCAAAAGAATAATCCTCAGGAGGAGAGGCTGAAGGAATGGATTCTTCAGCATTAGAATCCTGATAGAGAAGCATGGAGTAATCCTGTTCAGAACAGGAATCAGAGGAAATAGAAACCTGATCAGAAGAATCATACTCTCTCTCTTGCCTAGGCCTCTTGTCAGGAGGGGGATGGGAGCCGCTGATCAAAGTAATTAGGTCTTCGGCCATTTTGAGCATCTGTTTTTTAGGCATGGAAGTCTGAGCAGGAGAATGCTGTACGTGTTTCTTTGTCTTTAGAGCTGCTTTAGTCTTTGAAGCTGAAGATGGCTTAATATATAGTTATGTAGGTCTGAAGACACCCTTAGAAGCCGATGCCTGCTCAGTGGCTCTGGACCCATCTGAGGGAATGATTTCCGAGTGTCCAATACCTTGAGTATCCAGAGGCCCAGTCGGCTCCACGTGGGAGTTGGAAGCGGCCTGTGGCTCTGAGGTAGCGGG
Source organism: Protopterus annectens (assembly GCF_019279795.1). Taxonomy (NCBI): domain Eukaryota; kingdom Metazoa; phylum Chordata; order Ceratodontiformes; family Protopteridae; genus Protopterus; species Protopterus annectens. The sequence goes on from NC_056746.1 coordinate 528,516,924, forward strand.
CGCCAGGGGCTGCGAAAGCATCTCACTGAGAACCGGCGACTGGCCTAGCAGAGGCCTCGTCAGTTTTGGACCTCGGATTCCTATCCTTTTCCTTATCCTTGCGTTTTTTGTAAACTCCAGTTGTCAGCTGGTCCGATGGAATTATATATTTAAATCTTTGGCCAAAGTAATGAAATGCAAAATCGAACAGACGCTTAATAGTGCATTGGTTAAATCTAGCACAAAACCGACAGCTAGCAACGTTATGATCAGGGCCTAGGCAAGGAATACAGTAAGAGTGAAAATCCTTATGAGGTATTTGCTTTCCACAAGAAATACAATTGTTAACTTTTTCTGACATCGGTCTGGAGCAAGAAAAAAAGTTTCCCCAATGGGGTACTTAGCTTTAATGAAGACTTCGGTACTGAAATTCGGATTTGAATATCTCAGGAGTCGGCCGATCGGCACTTGCGAACTGCTTTTGCTTCGGGCACCGCGCAGCAAGAATGACTGAAGAAAATAGCGTTGGCTGCATCTTTTATACCCCTAGCGCACTGACGTCCGGGAAGAGGTGACAGCAACCGACGCCGGACCCAGACTTTGGAATTCTGGCCGACTGAGGGCAGCCTGCCAGCAGGATAACCCAAGAGTAATGACTGCAACAGTGAAACACGATGAACATCCTTCTTACCCCATCTATCCAGCGCCCTGGAGTCTCTATTAGAAGGGGTGGGATTTTTAGCAGTAGAAGCCTTAATGCCCTTGGGTCCCTGTGAAACAGTCTCTGGATCCACAATAGGATTTTTAAAAATAAACTTGTGTAAATCAGGAACCCTGTAATATCGGTCAGGTTTTCTGGGAGCAGGAGGCAAAGAATCAGGGGCCAAACTAGATTCCGAAAAGGCATCAACAATGTCTAGTACAGAAGGTATTGCTAAAGGCCTATGCTGAGGCAGGAGTAAGAAATCCCCAAGCCTCTTTTTTGAATCAGAAAAATCCTGACTTTCCCAGTGGAAATGCTCAGAGTATGTAAAGTTTCACCAAAAGAAATATCCCCTGGAGGGGAAGCAGAGGGAACAGAGTCCTCTGCATCAGAATCCTCACAAGTAGATAAGGACAAATCCAGATCATCAGAAGAATCAGAAAAATCGGAATCCTGGTCAGACGATTCATAAACAACTTCAGTCCTAGGTTTCTTAGAAGGGGGAGGTTGGCTTCCCCCGATTAAAGTTATAAGATCTTCAGCCATTATCATCATTTGTTTTTTTAGGTATAGAGGCTTGAGCATGCGGCCTGGGCGTTGGTTTCTTAGGTATGGTTAGAGATTTAGGCCTAAATGAAGGAGGTGTTGGTTTAATATGCAAGTCCGTAGGCCTGAATACACTCTCAGAAGCCGGTGCCAGCAGAGCAGCTCCTGACCCATGCAAGGTACAGACATCCGCAGGTTTCACAGTTGAAGCATCTCGCGGCATACTGGACTCCAAATGGGTCTCAGTAGAGGCCTGCGAATCAGAAGCAGCGGGTAACAGGAGCTGCGAAAGCACCTCACTGAGTACCGGCGAATTGACTGGCTTAGGAGAAGCGTCGTCGGCAGCTTTGGACCTAGGCAGCCTGTCTCTGTCTTTATCTTTGCGTTTTTTCGGAATCCTGGTAGTCGGATGGCTAAATGACGATATTTCTGGATAATTAAACCGAGAACCGAAATATTTAGAGGTGAAAATATACAGATGACGGATAGTGCGTTGATTAAATAAGGCACAAAACTGACAGCAAGATATGTCGTGGTCAGGGCCCAGGCAAGGAATACAGTGCGAATGAAAACCTTCGTGAAGTATCTGCTTTCCACAAGTAATGCAATTATTAACTTTTACTGACATCGGTAAGGAGCAAGAAAAAGTTTCCCCAACAGAGTACTTAGCTTTAGTTGAAGACTTCGGTTCTGAAACTCGAAAACGAAAATTTCAGGAGTCGGCCGTCCGGCACTTGTGAACAGCTTCTGCTTCGGGCACCACACAGCAAGAAAGACTGATGTAATGGTGTCGGCTGCATGTTTTATACCCCTGATGACCGAACATCATGGAAAGGGATAGCATCCAATGCAGGACCCAAGACTTCGTTAATCCAGCCGACTGAGAGCTACTGCAACAGTGGAACATGAAGAACATCGAAGTGTTTTGCCGTCAAGAGAGAGTGGAATAGAATGGGATGAGGAAGAGTAATAAGCAGGAGGAAAAATTATGGAGAGAGAGCTTTTTATTATTAGAAAGGTCAGACTGTTATAGGACACAAGACAGAAAAATAGTGTTTGCTGAAGAGGTATAGAAGCATATATTAGTAGTATGGTATTATTAAAGTAAAAGCTTCTTTTGATATCATATCGCTGCTTGATTGCTGCAGTAAAAGCTTGCACATTTGCATTCTTCTGTACTGCAGAGTTTTTCTTAATGCATTTAAATATGGTGAGCTATCATCAGTTTTCATAAACCACATACGACAATTAAGTTTTTTGCCCTCAGATCCTGCATGGAAACACTCATTCTCTTTGACTGAATCATTTAAATAAAGAAAAAACATCTCACCTGGTATCACCAAGAAAGCACTCTAGATCATGGTTCTTTACAGAATCTATAGCTCCATCTTCAGGAACAGAAGGAAAACCAGAACTAATTACCTAGCATTGAAAAATTGAAATCAAACAGTTAGAAAAACAGCAGCACATAGTTCTAAATTTTAAAAATAAACTGTATTAATACCCAGTAAATAAATTTACACTGTATGAGGAGAATCTTAATATAAAGTACGAATCTGGCACCATTGTTTTTAACCATTTTAGTATCACATGCCCCTTAAAGGATACACAGATCCTGGGTTACTTAGCTTACATTGACAGAAAAATTGTACACAACAGGATTTGACGACTATTTACAGGAATCTAAGTTCACAATGCAAACTGACTGTACCGAGAACACAGAACTTTAGTGGTTAGGAAATTTTCCCTTATTCTGAGAATGCGCAGCCTGGGTGAAGTATAGAAAAGCAAGTCTGTCTCTCTATGGGGGAATCACTGTTTTCCAAGTCTGTATTTTTCTTTGTTTATTACGCTCCATGTCTTGTCGTGCAAAGAATCCTGGCTAATTACTTATTATGAATTCATATACATTGAGTCCATTCATGTTCAGACAAGATTAAGATAGTAAACTACTCTGTTGCTTTTATAGGTGTCCTTTTGATCCAATGCTTCAGCTGACAAAGAGCGCCCACAATGTCCTACTTCCAAAATGAAATAGGAGTTCACTATGAAAATGTAATATCAGCAAAGGCTGAAAATTGTCAAAGGATACCCAAAGCACTACAGATTTTTGTCTTGCACAACTTAATTAGGACTTGTCGAGAGGGAAGCAAGTCTGCTTGCAATACACCATACCTCAACCTTCACATATGCTCCTCACAATATCTCAGAAGTTGATAAGATAACCAACTTCTACAGAGACCATCATTATGTTTTTTTTTTTCATTTCAGCTCTATAGAATGAGCTATAAAACACAATACTACTATTCAAGAAATATGCATAAATTTGATCCCAAACATTTCTATAATGTCCCATACACAATGAATTCAGCTCCTTTAAACAAACCATCACTAAATGTAGCAGTACAATATTTCAATAATTTTCTGAATACCCTACATAATGAGCATTTTAAAAATGTATAATTTGAATTTAAATCTCTCCTTGACCACTTGAAAAAATTTATGCTATAATACAGGAGTCCATCTGCAGGTCATCTAACACTAGTGATACTGCCTGCTGACTTCCAACAATTGAGTGAAGCTACATACTAGGTTAATTCCTCTCTACTCTCTATCAAAAGACACTACTGGATGAAATACATTTTTGTAAAACATTCTGAAACACTAACGATCATCTCCTGAATTCTAGCCATAAGCCACCCACCCAACTTAACCATGCCAATAATGCCACTTGCTTTGAACTGCGTCTTAGACAGTTCAGTAAATGGCATCTAATGGTTGTTAGAACAGCATTATATTACAGTCAACAGCAGTACACCATTTCTGTTGCCCACTAAATAGTCCATAAACTCCACTGTAAACAGAGACCTGAATCAGCCTTCCTCAACAAATTACACACAGAATTCCTGAAGGCTGCAGCTACAAGGTTCATACTCACATTGTGTCAATATCAATCATACCATAAAATAATGCCTGTAATCTGAAAGAGCCCCTTGTGGTTCTTCATATAAAACAGGTACTTTTACTGCTCTTGACAATTACTGCCTTATTGTCCTCTCCTCTCCCAAAAGTTTAAAACAAATGCAACTCCTGCCAACACTTCATAGGAAGGTGAAGTATGGAGTCTTATGACTTGTGTCTTGCCAGTTCCAGTTCCATAATCTACCTACCTTCCCAAGGAATGCTAAGCCAGTCATGCCAGGGGTGAATTTATGAATACTCATTCAATTATTCAGGTCCTGTTTGATGAGAGCTAGTATATCACACTGCTTTACCTGAACAGAGTCTATACTGGAGGTGAAGGAGACATTGATGAAGGTACCAGATTCTCCACTACTGGGTCCCTGATTGCTTGGAAGCCAAGGCATAGGTCTCCTTTGAGGGGCATATGACATACAAAAGAGGAACAATGCTTCTACAGTCTTTTCTGGTAGACCATGGATTTTAAGTCAATGATTCTCCATGCTAGAAACCTCTGGGGTATTTCAAACTGTTTGACATGACTGATAACGTATGTCCGAAAGGGAGCACTATATTCTATAACTGGTCTGTTAACTGTTAAATACAAGGGGACAATATCCCACTTTTGGTGTGGATGATGCTCCATTAGCGATCGGCTGTGCCAAGAAGGATTTCCTGACAACTTGTGACATGGTTAAAAGAGAGGGAAGTATGTACCCAAGTTTCCAGGTCTCTAACTACATTTTAATTTTGAAGTGGGATACTAAAAATGCTATATGCTGGGAGAGCTGTCAAATGGGACAATGTTGCATTTTGTAGCGTTTAACTTGAGCCTATTTTCAATACACCAAGAATTTATAAGAGCTGTGCCGTGGGGGGTGGGTTATAGGACACTAACTCCCAATTTGCAGTCATCTACAAACTTGGTTAGCCATTAGTCTTGGTTTTTAGACTGTATGCCAGAAAAACAAACATAACCTTCCAGTTTTCTGTCCTACATTCTGGAGTTACTTTTGAACAGAATTGCATATGTTTGTTATAACTGCATTGCTCTGTATATGGTTATATCTGAAGGGGGGGGGGGACTTGATCTGAAGTACTTTGGTGGAGCTCAGGGAATTTTGAGTGGGTGAAGAGTCAGAACCGTGGAACTTGAGAGCTTCAGAATTGGTGCCGAAGTGGAATCCAGTCAAATCTAGCAACCCATAGTTGAACCGGACAAAAATCGTACAACTTGGATCTATCATTATGGTAAGTGCATAACTTTTGTGTTTTCTCACCATTGCTCCTCGTGGTCCTGCAGAGTGATCCTAGCTACAGAGAACTCAGAAAAGCGACTACTTTCTGGATTTAAGTATCTTTGCTGTTTTTTTACTTGGAATAGCTTCTCTAGCTTACCCTAAACAAGCTTAAACTGTTTTTTAGCTGTTTGCTGCATTATTTTAATATCTGCACTTAAAGTTACATTTTAGTCGAATTTGATCAAAAGTTTGTTTGTTTAATTTAACTGTTGAGGCTGCCCACTAAAGTGTGCTAGCCTGTGTAACTGATTTATTACCGTCTCTGCATTTTCTGTGTATTTCTATCTAAAAACAACAACAACAAAAAAAAAAAAAATAATCCTTGTTTTCCCGTCTCTCCTCGACTAGTTTAGACCAGTTTACAGGCATTGCTGTATTCTGGGCTGTGGTGTAGTTCCTGTGTTGTCCATTACCTTACTTGGATAGAGGGAAGTTTCTTTGCTCACCAGTGGGAGTGGAGAGCCTTGAGCAGCCTACCTTGTCCCTGTAGGAAGTGACCTCGGCACAAGAGTGGAGTAATTGGTTGTTTTGGACCATTTGTAGCTCTTTTGAAGTTCCCTGTTTAAAATCCACGTTTGCACGGCTTTGCACGTTTATGCACATAGCGCAGCACCGGTTAAACTTCTTTTGGCTCCGCCAAGTCTGCTCTTCAAAATTTCCCTTAAGGAAGCTCTACTCTTAGTATAATCAGACTACTCGCTATATTATAAGCCTAGCACTTGTTCTCAAAACTTCTCTACTAAGTAAGCACTCTCGTACTAAGTAAGCACTACATCCACCTACCACCCCTGTGAATATCCACTTCCCTTAAAGGCACAGCACTCCCTTATACTGTTCTAGCATGTCGAGTGGCAGATTTCTGGCATCCACTCCAGTTCAGCTGGTAAATCTGGGTATCTTGAGACAATGCTACAATTGTCTCATGTACACAGACAACCCTCTCCTCCTCCCAACAAACACAAATACATGTGAGAGATGCAACTATATAGCCAAACTGGAGGCTGAACTCTCTCAACTCAGGGCTGGCACGACCAGACAGGAGGAGATGGAAACCACACACACAACAAACCCAGTCCCACATAGACCTACCACAACTGCAAACCAAACACATAAAAACACAAAGACATACTTGAAGGCTCTAATAAAAAACTTACCAAAACAACAGAGGCTCCCAAAGCAGACATCCAAAAACCCACCACCTCAAAACAAAACACATGCAACACATACTTCAATAAATCAGTGTGTCAATCAATCACAGCCCTTAAGGCCAAACACCATGCCTGATACACTAGTAATAGGTGACTCTATAGTCAGACACACTGATGTCCCGCTTACCAGGCTGCACAAGGAGAGGGTGACTGTGAGCTGCCTATCGGGAGCTAGGATCCGCCACATAACACACGCACTCAGGTCACTCCAAAGCAAGTACAAATATGACTCCGTCATTGTCCATACTGGCGTGAATGACCTGAGACGTACCTCCCTGGACTACATGAAAAGAGACATAGAGGAGCCTTCTGATTAAGTAGCCCAGGCTGGTATGACTCTGACCCTGAGCAGCATCTTGCCCTCACCAAGAAAGATGCCACAATACAAAGACAAGATGATCAGCTTTAATAATTGGCTCAAGTACTGGTGCCATTCTATGGGGATCCAATGTCTGTCTGCCTGGGATGACATGTTGGACAAGCCGTGCTGCATCGCAAGGGACAGCTTGCACCTGTCACCACTGGGCTTCCGGATATTGGCTAAGGCTCTTGCCACCCCCATAGTGCCTTTTTTAGGCAAGGCTCAAAAGACAAACCCACCTCCTTAGAAAACAAAAATGGAAAAAAACTAAGGGTAATGCTGCTCAACGCCAGAAGTCTAAATCTCAAGATGCAGGCTCTCGATGCACTCCTCAGTATGGAGAACATCGACGTCTGTGCAGTAACTGAAACCTGGTTCAAGGCTCCTAAGAGCACCCCAGCACTACCAGGCTATACCTCGTATCATGCTTTTCGGCCCCAAAACCCAGGCCGAACCACAAAGGGAGGGGGAGTGTCCATATTCATCAAGGACACCCACACCTCCAGGTTAGTAGCAACACATGAAGCACTGGAGACCATACAGGTGCAACTAACCATAGGCAAAACTGCTATACAACTGATAGCATGTTACAGACCACCCTCCCAATCTCAGGAACCCCACTCAGCCTTCCTGAAGACATTGGAGGATATGAATGTATCACAAAATACCATCATACTGGGAGACTTCAACTACCCAAACATAGATTGGCTACATTATTCTAGCCCTAACACCCTAGCCCAAAGGTTCCTGGAATTCATAAATTCAAATGCACTGGAACAACTAGTCACCTCTCCCACTAGAGGAGATAATATACTAGACCTGATCATCACAAACATGGGGACAAAATGCTCCGCACCGGAGGTATACCCCTCACTAGTGAGATCTGATCACAAACTAATCAGCATGGATATACATATCCCACCTCCACCCCCCAGCAGAAAAGACCACAGTGAAAAACTTCTCAAAAGCAGACTTCACTCTTCTTAAGACTGAGATGGCATCCTTTAAGCCCACTGGGCCAGTGGATACCACGTCCCACAATGCCGAATCCTTCACAAATGCTTTCTATGGACATCTCCAAGAATGCATGGATCATGCAATCCCAAATAAATCCAAGTCCCTCTCCACCAAAGCCAAGCGTCCTGTTTGGTGGACCTCAGCCATTAACAAATTGTATAACAAAAGAAGGAAGCTACTGCCATTGACAGAGCAAAATCCCATAAAGGGAAGACATCTCTGATCAACACTAGCAGAAAACTACGTTCTCTCATAAAAACTTCCAAGGCCAACTTTGAGAGAAAAATCACTAAGGACACTAAAGATAACCACAAAGCCTTCTTCAGCTATGTTAGAAACCTGGGCGGAAACCCTCAGATATGCTCAGAGTTAGTTCACAACAACAAAAAATACAATGAACCCACAGATATTGCCAACATTCTGGCTGACAGGTTCAGTGCAAATTTCTTCCCTCCCTCACCCCCAAAAAAAGAAATACTTATCCCAGCTGAATGTAATCTCCCTGTCATCTCAGATGTCCAAGTGAGAGCCGCCCTCAACAAAGCTAAAAACACAGCATCAATGGGACCTGACGATATCCTGGGTTGCGTGCTACGTGAACTCCAAGAGGAGCTAAACCCGCACATAAAAATGCTATTTAACCTTAGCCTTACTACAGGATATGTACCTGAACACTGGCGTACAGCAACAGTGGTCCCACTCCACAAAGGGGGTACCTCTACAGACCCTGGGAACTACCGCCCCCATAAGCTTAACCAGCCTGGTCTGCAAAGCTATGGAAAGAATCATTATGGAATTCAGGGACATTGGGGACCTACAGACACTTGACCCCACCCAGTTCGGCTTTGTAAAGGGCAGATCCTGCCTTTTGAACCTGGTTGACTTTTTCGAAACAGTCACTAGAGTCATTGATGAGGGCAAAGCAGTCCATACAGCCTCCCTGGACTTGGCTAAGGCCTTCGACACAATACCCCACTCAGGCATCATAGATAAGCTCAACAGCTTAAACGTAAACCCTTATGTCACTAGATGGGTTGCAAACTGGCTAAAGGACAGAACCCATAAAGTTAAAATCGCTGGAGCAATGTCTGACTCAAAGCCAGTCACAAGTGGTGTCCCACAGGGATCTGTCCTGGGACCCTTCTTGTTCGGCATTTATTTCTCAGATGTTAAAGCAAACATGGGAGGGTTGTGGCTGACACTGCAGATGACTGCAAACTAGGCGCCATAGTCGATACACCAGCGGACACATACATCCTACAAAAAGGCCTCACAGAAACGGACAACTGGTGCCGGAGTCATGGCCTTAAACTAAATGCCAAAAAATGTATAGTCATCCCCTTTGGGAAAAACAAAGTACCCACAAATTATCACATAGACAGCAACCCACTGAGTACCGAAAAAGTAATCAGAGACCTAGGGACCCAAGTCGACAGCGACCTCTCATTTGACACCCATGTTGCCAAAGTGGTTAGAAAAACATTCTACCTTGCACATCTTATCATGAAGGGATTCACATCCAGATCCAAGGATGTCATTGTTCCCCTATACTCCTCCCTCATCAGACCCATGATTGATTACAATGCCCCATTTGGTATGTACCTCACCCGGCATTTGCAACAGCTGGAGAGGCCACAAAAGTACCTCACCAAGAGGATCAAGGGTCTCCAACATATGTCTTATTCTGCCAGACTAAAGAAACTCCAGCTCTATTCAGTAGCATACCGTCTGCTCAGAGGTGATCTCTGCCTGATGTACAAGGCCATGTCCAATCAGGAACTGATGGACATGCTCCACCTCAAAAAATCCAAATCCATCAGAACCACGAGAGCTAAAGACTTAAACCTCGGCACAAGTATGAATAGGGCATGCTGGAGGGATAGATTCATAACCCAGAGGCTTCCCATGCTCTGGAACAAGATCCCAGTTCATGTTAGGCAGAGCCCCTCACTGACTCTCTTCAAGAGAAATCTTGAGTGTATGGGAGATCGTAAGTTTACCCCAGTGGTCACATCTGTGTCACTACTAGACAAGGGCACAGTAAACTAATTCTTTTATACAAGGGGACCCTCACTGTGTCACTACTAGTCAGATTTCTAAATCTATTCTGTGCATTTTATGTACCATTTCATGGGGTGGCGAAAGCCACATCACTATGGCTAGGCTTACAAATGCCCCAGGGCAGATAGCCTAGTACTAAACTATGAAACTATGAAGAAACAGGCAGTAAGACTGCTCACAGACATGGTATGCCAGAGTTAAGCCAGTCATCAGAAACCTATTTCTGCCAATTTGGAAGGGGTCTTCACCTTCATCCAAGTCTGTGTCATCAGTGATTGACTCCAGGGAAAGTAACTGCTTCCGCTTACACATCGGTCACCTGTGAACTGGTTCTGGGGGAGGGTCAGTAGTGTTTGAATCAGACTGGGAGCTTATGTAGCAGACAGCCTGTGGAACAGACGGTCCCTGGCTGACAAAAGTATGGGAAAGTAGAATAAGATTCTAACCAGGGTTTGGAAGGAAAGTACAGTTGTGTACACTTACCATAAATGTAGATGTTAGAGTGTATTCACTGTTGCAGTCATTACATTTGGGTAATCTGCTAGCAGGTTGCCCTCAGTCGGCCTGAATTCCAGAAAGGGG